>NW_024539294.1:0-200590 GCF_016758775.1 Suillus clintonianus
GCGTCGCCAAGGCCAAATTGGTTGGCAAGTGTGTCCACAAAGAGGGCAGACAATTCGTCTACAAAGAGATTTGGGTCAATTTGTGGTTGACGTGAACTTGAAGGCGGGGATTCAGAAGTGCGTTGGTAGCCAGTAGGGCTCATCAGCAAACTTGAATTCAAAGGAGTTCCTGGCTCGGAACGGTCGGGTGAACCAGATAATTGGAATGATGATAATGCCCGTGGCTGGGAACCAGCAGGTGGGATAGAGAAGTCGAAGGACATATTTGCAGACTGGGACGGTGAAAAGATGAATGAAAAAAGGACGAGAGAAAAAAAGAATGAATGACTTGGACTTTGCGAGTCGCTGGAAACTGCTCTACTAATGAGATGTAATGCTTGTTAACATATTTATACGAAAACCTGACTTACATTAGTGGGTTCTGTGCAGGATCAATGACGGCCTCAAGGCATATCTTCAGTTTCCTATTACTTGTAATAAGGATCATGTTTGGTGGTAGCCGGCACAGGAAGGATGACCTCAAGGTATAATTTCGGTTTCGTGGTTGTAATAAGGACCATGTTTGATGGTGGTGGGCGCTGTTATAATGATGGCCTTGAGGCATAAGAGTTCCAGTTTTGAGTCACTGTTGGATGGTATTAATCTGGTGGGCTGCAGCCAAACGGCAACACCGCATAGCAGCAAGTATTGGTAATCAACTAAGATCAAAACGTCTCGAGGCGGCACAGCAGATGATAATATTATTATTGAGGTGGGATACTATAGCTAGTAGCAGATGATATGTAGAATGGGATATCAATATTAAATATACTAGTAGCAGATGATATGTAGAATGGGATAATATTAAATATAGTAGTAGCAGATGATATGTAGAATGGGATAATATTGCGTTACTGGACTTGTAATACAGACCGGTGTTGCTGCAGCGATCTATTAACTTGTAGGCCTCGACCCCGTCCACGTGGTCCATGTGCTGCCGCCGTAGATGTCACGGAAGCTCCACTTGTGGTATTGTTACGTGTCCGAATCTCCCTGGCAGCACCCTCGAGGATTGCAAGGTTCATATCGGGTGGCTGAACAGGTACCCGAAGGCCCTGCATGTGTTTTGCGTCTCGCATCCGTGCGGTGTTGAGAACGAGGTCATCAGGATCCCCGATATGACGTATCACGGCCTTAGCTTTCGACGTCTTCGCTCGTTCTTCATAAACAAACTCAATATCAGAAGGCGAGCTTGTGCAGTTGTGCGCTCGGCACTGATGCTGCAGATTTGCTGCGCATAAAATTTGCTTTCACGGAAACAGAAATTTAGTGATTGACAACATGTACAGATAAACCACGAACCTCAACAGGATAGAGCAAGAAACCGCCGTGTGCCCTGACTGCGGGCATAGAGTAGGACACCGCTGGTTCACCAACACTTCCGCGTTCCAGAAGAATCGCATCTGGACGCAGAAGTTTATCTGCGTCCGAGCCTTGGCGCTGGATGATTTCGCGAATGCACGCCACAATCGGAGACTCCTCTGCTGTGCCCTTAGCTGCAATGACCCAGTCTCCTATCTTGCAAATGTCCCCGTTGAAAAGTACCACGGACTTGCAGGTACGAAAATTATGTCCTCTGAGAATGTCATTTGGAAGGGACCGGAGTGCGTTTGGGAATAATTTCCCTGTCTCGGTAGTGGAGTATGGTTGGAGTGGTAGGTTGCTACGAAGGCATTGACCTAAAGGTACTTAGTATTATATTTCTCAAAGCCGGAACTCGTGTAAAATCAAACTTTACCGTATTTCGTGGTGTCAGCCTGTGTATCAAGTCCGAGGTAGTCCGTGATGATATTCGGCCGTTGAACGAGTGACAATGGACCCTTTCCGACAACTTGAACATTTATAGCATCCGGCGGCTTGTCTGACAAGGGATTAGAGACCTGCAGAGTAAGATCGGGAGAATCAGAGTGGATATTGTTAGTATTATCGTGTATCAGTATTCGTGCGCCCGAGAGAATATGACGAATCCGACTCCCATGGGCAAAAGAACGCGCGATATCTCGAGAAGGAGCACGGTGGTTCGAATGGATGCTTTTTGCGCGGATGACAGCATTGAAGGACTCAAATGCCTCTGTTGCAAATAAAGCGGCTGGCCCGAATCGTTGAATGTGGTCAACAACATGCAATAGAATATGGAATTTAGGTTTATTGAACCATCGAGGAGTCCACCTGGCAGTGCACGCAAGGAAGTTATTGATTGATGTCGTGAGATTGCGCTGAGACGATAATGATCGAATAATATCAATATCAGCAAATCAAACTGAAAAGTACTGTGCTACATACCAAGTGTTCCGTGGAGTTTTCGATTTCAGGCTGCCAGATGAGTGGTATCAGGTTCGATAATGCAACCCAAGTATCATAGCATTCCGTGGGTACCAAGTCGTGAAGCACAAAGGGTGCAACCTGCGCAATGGCACGAAAATCACGACCAACAAGAGACCCTGCATATTGAACGAGGGTGTGACCGGCAAGATGGCTGAGTCCAAGACCCGAGACGTCGACAGATGATAGGCGAGTTTCTAAAAGCTCGCGCTTCAACTTGTCTTTTCCGATCCTTACAGAGACCACATCACGCCAAAGGTATTTGACGAATCCAAGAAGGACCGTGTGGAGGATTTCCACGGGTGTGTCAGCGTGAGGATCGATACCTGGGATATTGTCGAAGTCAATCCCACGCTGTGAAAATAGTTGAGATACCTTTTATTCGCCAAACGGGACTTGTGACGTTTTCGGGCAGCGTCTCTTTGACTCTATCGAGCGCTTCCTGTTTCGCCTTACCACCCCGAATTTTGCAGTGTGATTCAGCTAGGCGATTCAAGAATGAGTCCAGAAAGGTGTCCTTGATGCCCGTGGAAGTCTTCCACTGCTTGATCTGGGTCTGATTCCCAACTGTCGATGCATGACTGAACATTGACTTGAGTTCAGAAATGGTTTCATTCTTGTGACGTGGTTCTCCTATCTGGTACCATGCTTCGTAAACAAAATTATATTCAAGACTGCGCAGATTTGTTACCTTTACAAACCGCTTAACCCGTGTTACCATCTCCTCCATGGTCTCCTTTGCTCGTTTCCGTGTAGATTTCAGAGGAGCATCAGTATGGGCTTCGGGCTCACTTCCACTAACCTCACCAACACTGTGGTCGGTATCATCAGGCTGTGCAGCAGCTGCTCGTGCAGGATTGCTCTCTGCACTTGCATCGTGCCCCTTCACTTTACACATACGGCAAAAGTATTTTCCCATCGACCCAATATGACAGGCCATCTCACTTTGCATGGGGTTGTCCCCAAGCAAAGCTAAGACAGACGGAATGACAAGAATGTACTCCTCGTGGACACAGTCCCAGGCCCAGATGCCTTGCTTCCATGATTCTCTAAATTGTACCAGCATCATTATTTCTACTCGCCTGCTTGTGACAAATCTCACTCACTCGAGTTGGTCTACAATACCATCCAACATTTCAAGCGGAGGGGCAAGATTTGATGTACAAAGAAAATGGACGTTGTACTCGTGGTGGACTTCTGCACGCGGCAATCCTGCAGCGGTAAAAAGAAAAGAGTTGTGTTTGTTCCACTTCTTCGACCAGTTTCCAGATGTGTCGTCACAGTATAACCAGAGAGGCATCGCATAGACACGAGCGCCCGATGCCCGAACACGCCATTTGTTGCCTTCGGAAGGATTGGTTAATGTCCATGGCTGCAATTCGCCATTTGGTTCACGTTCAACACCTAAACAGATGTTTGTAAGTGTAATTGTCAAAGTGATAAATGATTCTACCATAGATTGAGTGTGCGCAAGGTAGACCAGATGTTGCTTCGCTTGAATCCCAGTTTTTGAATGATACAAGAAGGTCATCTTCTGATACTTCGAATGAACGAAAATCTTCTACAACCCAACCACAGTCCAGTTCATTGGTGACGGGCCGCAATGACCAAGCTTTAGTGTACATCTTCCCACCACGTGTGAACCAGCGAAATGGAATGCAAGCTCGGCCGCTCAATAACAGTGCAGGCTCGAAAACAAAGAAATCTTGGTTGTGCAGTCTGGCGACAGGCGTAAGCAGCTCCGGGTCGAGTTCCTCAAGCCAACGTTTAGCTTGTCGAGCTTCATTCAGTTCCATGCCAGTATCTTCAGGGTAGAAGTGTAACAGTGGGCGAACTCGAGGATTCATCATTTCCTTCAAACACGACTAAGTGTAAAATATTAATTACAAAACATAACACACCTGCCGAATAATGTCAGGCAGCGAGTTAACATAGTACTTATGTCCAAGAGCACCATCATAAGGGATTGAGCGGATACCACATAACCGTTGAATAGTGTCTTTGATGAGTTTGACAGACTTCACCGAAGGTACATCATCTACATTGTTGACCCGAAGTAGCCAGAGCAAAATGTCAATCTGTCGTTCTGAAAAAACAGAGCGCGGAAGGTGCATGAGAATATCAAGCGTGCACGTCTAATACAAAACCATTGGATCAACAACAGTTGGCAGGTTGATACTAGAAGACCTTACAATTTTATCGGGCCACGGAAACCACTCCTCATTCACGCACAGGTTCGTGTCATATTTATGCATTACTTGCTCTAATTGTAGAGCATCTGTGATGCATTCATCCTACAGCTGTAGTGCCCCCGCATAGTAGCAATACTTGTATACCTGATGCATTACTCCTCCCACTCATCCCTAATGCATCAATTGTCTCCCTATAACGCTGATGCATTATCTGAAGCTGATGCACGCTCCCGCCGTTGTTCTGATGCATCCCTCGGTGTTCTCTGATGCATGACTCCTCCCAGCTGATGCACGCTCCCGCTGTTGTTTTGATGCATGACTCCTCCCAGCTGATGCACGCTCCCACTGTTGTTTTGATGCATCCCCCGATATTTTCTGATGCATGACTCCTCGTCGCTGATGCTCCCCCGCCGTTCCCGCTGTTTATTTGATGCATCCCTTTGATGCATCCCCCGATGTTCCCGCTGTTTGCTCCCGCTGTTTGTTTGATGCATCCCCCGCCATTCCCGCTGCTTGTTTGATGCACGATATATATTGGTAGATGTACTACTAGCTACTGGCTATATAATACATTCTTCGGACCCATCCTGCACGTTCAGATGAGATAGCGTCTGTGCCCAATTCGCCTCAAACGAGGCTGCCAGTTGCATGCGCAAGTGCGCCTGACGATGTGCATACGCTACGCACCCGTCCTCATGCTCCGCGTCAGTCGGTACAACTTCGTTGCGCCTTTCGTCCCAACGCCTCGCTTCCCACCTCAGGAATGCTCCTATGCGACGCATTTCCTCCCGAAGGAGTGCTACTTCCTCCTCCCATCGCATTGCACGAGCTCTCGCTTTGCACCATTCAATCCTCATGTCTGTAGGTAGCATCATTAGAAAGAGAACTCATTCTCGGATAATGCTTACCTTCCAAAGCTCCATTATCATCTTTTTCGCTTCCACCAGCGCCCCGCATATTCCAGATCCACGGGAGCTTTCGTCTGCCTTCGGATTCTCCCCAAAGAATGTCGGACATCGAGCGTATGTCTTGGCGGCTTAAGGGACGTAGCGAAGATTGCCAGCCGGACTCGTTCAACAAATTACCTAGAACCACCAGTGCCTTATGCGCACATTCATATCTCCTAGTAGCGGATTCGATCCTGATGTCAATCGCCTTGAGAGTGTTGCGAGCTCTGGTATTCGCCCCTTGGCCTCGAAGGTGTCGGTCTTTGTGCTTGAGAATGGCTGTTTGAGCGCGCAGGCAGGAGCGCAAAGAGCGAAGCGCGTCGTGGCCTTGAGCGTATCGAAGTCGCCATTCTGTCCTCTGCAGGGATTGATCGCAAGGTAGAGACCTCCCGATCTGCGAAGGTAACCATAACTTGAAGCTTTCAGCGGTGGAAGAGATGGAGGAAGGGTTTGCGGCGGTTGCATTGTCCGAGATCCGCATGGCCGCGACGTTGGGCATATAGAGCTCTTGAATCTTGACCCAGGAATCGAGGCGACGCTGTAATGCATTACTACGCTCGACTAATTTACCTTCTTGATTGTCCGTGACGTGTAAACCACGACCATCCTTGTCAGCTCTCAAGCGCCGTCTGGGAGAAAGTATGAGTCACCACGCAAGCGAAAATGTACGAAAAGACGTACTGTTGCTCCTCAAGTTCCAGCGCCGAACTGATCAATATACTAGGGGAGCAATCCTCGTGAAGTGAGATACGGGCACCGCTCTGCATGCTTTGTTCCTCTTCTTTGGCCAGCGCTAGCCGAACGGACGCTAGTGTTATTACTGAAATGAAAACCAATGCGTCAGTACTTCGTAATGGTGAATGGGTCACATACCATCTGAGTTTCGCTCGAAGGGATTAAGTTGACTTTGATCATTCTCCCAGGCCTCCACCTGCGATCTCCATTGCTCTAAAACCTCCCCGTACTCCTCTTTAAGGCCTTCTTCAAGGTCGTTAAGGGCTGCTTGATGATCCGCGCATTGAGGCACAGCTTCTTTAAGCTTGCGCTGCATAGTATTACCTAAGAAAACAAATAAGCCCAACCCCCCAACACAAGAGACATACGAACCAAGACCGACAACTTTTTTCCAATTCCAGTCGCCGAAAAAATCATCTAAGGTATCCCGCCGTGCACCAGGTCCCATCTCCTTGGTGCTGGACGCAACGGGGTTGATGTTGGCCCACCCACGTTCCGGCGCTTCGCCATCCGTGCGACCAACGCCTCGTTTGAAGTTGAACGAAAAGGTAGTCTGGCATTTCTCGACATGCGCAGGTAAGTGAAACTTCGGCACGAAGAAAGAGATGGCCTTGGAAGTGTGATCGAACTGCATTGAAGTAGGGAACGCGCTCATACGCTGCCATAGCTTCTTATGCCACTGGCAGGCAATATCGTAGGAGATGTTGAGAGTCTTCAGGGACGAATGGCGAAGGGTCGAAAAGAATAAGTAGTCCATATTTATATACCTATTGGCCGTCAGTCAATGCATATCCCGAAGTTCGATAATACTTACTTTTCACCTTTTTGAAGGTCTCCAACTGCGTTTGGCCGTTTCATATTGTGACGGGCGCAGTCGATGGTGCCCAGACCAGTAGCAGCCAGGCCCCGGTTGGTCTTTGTGTCTGCCATGTTGACTGCAGTATGACTGGAACAAGTAGATTTCTAAACACGATTAGCAGGTAACCAGCGCAGTACAGTGGACCAGAGACTTACCTCTTGAACAATGTCGATCTTCTCTGCGAGGAATTCCTTGTACCCTGCCTCCTCTACAAAATAAGTCCAGCCGCGACTTAAACTGGGGTCCGTGAAATTGTTGGAAACAACTTTCTGCTTGAGACGGAAGTTGGCGTCGATGGCGACAAACAATGCATACATCCAACTGACAAAACTGTTAAGTGTCCACCTATATGATAGAGCCTCCGACTCACCGTTTCGCCTGAGGAGCATTCTCCCAATTGTCCGGTAAATTTTTACCGGGGTGCGGACAAGCTGGACACAACACGGCACATTCTCCTTCTACTGTAGCATCCAAGCCTTTGGGGTCGTGCCCTCTGCCGGACCGCTTAAGCATGGTTAAATGTCGCCATTCACGTAACATTCGCATGAAACACTCATATCGAGACTGAGTGATCACATTAGCTTTGTTGCGAGCGTGCTGATCAACACACTTACTAACCTTAACAGGGGCCAGACCGGTGTTGTTGGTTCTCCGCGTAAGAGCATTGTAAAATTCATAAGCCGATACCTTAGACTCAAAAGACAATATATGGAATTCCTCCAGGAGACGGAATGTTGCTGCCGTTTTAGGGTTGGCCGTCGTGGAAGGAAACCAAGAGATTCGAAGAAGTTGTTGTACGTGTGCGACTGCATTTGAACAACCGCAGAAGTCGAGTGATACCTCATGAATAGCATGAGAATCCATGACAACGAAATCATCGTTGAAGGCGCGACGGGGTTTGGGGCACACCTGACCAGGTGCATGGCCCAATTGGATTCGGAGCCCGAGGGCTTTCAGGGTGACACGTTCAAAGAACATTCCATTCCATTTCTGCAGAGCTCGGTCAGAACATCTCATATTATCAAAACGGACAACTGACCTGCAATCTATGGAGTGGATGGAGTTGGTGTGCAGTTTTGATACAGGATGAACATTGGAGATTGACGCCAAAACAGTCTTCACAACGATAGTTGGGGGAAAGATCACCGCACCCAGAACACGGCGCGTTCCTGAGGTTGCCCTTGCCTTCGAGACGCAATATCTCTTCAAGAAACAGAGGGCGATCCTTTAACCACACAAGTAACGGATGATCCTACACACTTTGAGCAATGAGAACACATGATCCGAATCTAAAACTTACTCCTGGTGCGCGACCTATTCTTACATCTTCATCGTCGAACGGCACGGTATCGACATCCCATGATTCAACAGTGTTATCGAATTGATCAGGGATAAGGGCTGATGTTGTCGACTTAGGCTGGGTTGTTGCCTGGGCGTTCTTAGGAGGCTCGAGATATGACCGCGTGTAGCTAATAGATCCATCCCCGCGAACTTGATACTGAGTATGCTGACGATGCTGAATCCCTGACGGCTTGGAAGTGCGCAAGTAGGAATTCAGCTTGGGATTCTTCTTCCGCTTCTTGTTCGGCCGCAAGGCATGTAGAGTTCGTGATAGTTCTTCAGTGCAATGGATCACCTGGGATGATGTTGCCCCCGCAGAGGGCAAAGCAGCACTAGCAGAGACACTCATGCTCGCGAAACGCACCAAGTACCACCCAGCGACAAACTCATCAGCTGTGAAATCATTAGTAAGCGATCTGACATTGATCTTCCACTTACCTAGATTCTTGGATGACAGTGGCAGTACCTTTGCCATTCGTGCGCGTGAAGCGCCGTGAACGGCTGTCAGTTTTGGTAAACAATGCGGCAGGAAATTCCTCTACCATGTATGCATACAGTTGTGAAAGTCGCTTATGTAATAATCCTAAACCGTCATACAGCACTGTACCTGATCATATTCCTTCTTGCTAACGGTCAACGATGCATCCAACGGCTCGTGCATAAAAGGTCATCTAAGTTGGAGACTCGTGAGTTCATTCGTCTCTTCTTTGTCCTTACTGATTTTCATGGCGAACCACAACCGTCTGGACCGTGAAGGTCAAATTATCCTTGGTACGTTGTTTCGTCGTTGATCATTGATTCTCACTCATTATTGGCAGATGCTGTAATACAGCTTTTATCCTCGTTGACGCTCTCCCCGGACGACGCTCACAATCTCATTCGAGTTGTTGTCGACAGTACCGAGTTACAGTCACCTTCCACTTTGGAGACTCCTCAGCCCCCTGCTCCTCACCCCACTACCCAGATTCATCTTGCGACCTCTCCCATTGTAACTCCAGCTTCCACTTCGCAGACTCCAGTTCCCACTGCGCAGACTAAATCTCCCACCCCCCTTGTTGTGCAGACTCTTCAGCCTCCTGTGTCCCTCCCGGTTCCGTCTTCATCCATCCTCCCAACAACCACAACAACCTTCAACGGGGAGGAAAGGCGTCAGCAGCAATACAATGGCTTCACCTTTGATATTCCATCTGCTGACGCAAATGGACCATTCTACCTTGTCAACCGAGGTCGCCGTGTTGGCGTTTTTGATACATGGTGCGGTTTTTTCCTCACTCTAATTCCAGTATCTGATATTGAATCACAGGCCGCGCACTTCCCCCCATGTGATTGGGGTGAAAACATCTTCGTATAGTCGTGCGCGGTCCTTGGATGATGGGATTTCGCGTATCATGGATGCCATAGACCTAGGAGAAGCAGTATGGCTTCCTTGAAGGGAAGATAGGCGACTCTTGATTCACATAGTTCGAATACAATTTTTGTAGTGAGGATCCGTACAATATAATGAGGATCTGTTGACTCCTCGTGGCAATTACTCTGTGAATAAATGTAGATAATGCGCGAGGCGCGGAATACGTCTAAGTCAAGTGGGAAAGTGAAGCGCTAGCATGTCTTGAAGGAGGAATGCGTAATCTACAATGAGACAGATGTATATAGACTCTACAACACAGCAAAATCAGGGGTCTTCTGATAGAGCAGCTCACCTCGCGCATGATGGTAAAAGAGAGAATGTATATCATCCATAGCGTGCATGAGAACATCCTCCAGCGCTTTGTTGACATCATCTACCCTTCCAGCAGTAAGCTCGACCTGACGCAGCTCCTTCCCCACACCAAGGCGTTGCAAAGTTGCGCAATGGCATTCCTGAACCTGTTGTCGGAGTTCCTCTACTTTTACCAGCAAAGTCGTGATAGCCTGGATGCAAGACTCGATGTCTGTGCTCGCTTTGAAATCGTGGACTAAGTTGTCGAAAAGCTCAGTCGAGGAGCCGTTCATGAGGCGGTTGAGTGCAGCATCTACATTTGCTAGAGTCCCACTTGTAAAATAAGTAGTTAGTTCGAGGTAACAAAACGCTCTGGGATAGACTCACCTCCTGCCCGCGCATAATTTAACATGTCGTTTAGGAATTTTCTGAGAGTCCACATTGACGCTGCAATGACATGAAAGTGAATCAGACATTTGTGAAAGAAGATTAAGCTCACTGTTGTTGTGCTCGGAGTCGATACCTTGCTTTGTCCTTCAAACTGATGATAGCGCGATTCCTACACATTATAGTTAGTATTAGAATCTGCGTTGCTGTGTATACAACTCACCGGTCATAATATTTTTTGCGGGATCGTCTTGCTGCCTCCGTTTTCTCTTCAGAAGTCCAGTGCAATCGAGGGCGAGTCATAGTGTGGTTATGAAGTAAGTGTGGGAGGTTAACAAATCGAAGATCGCAATGAGCCGGGAGTTCGTATGGTAGGTAATTTACACGAGAATTATAATATAACATGTCTCCGTAACCTACAGACGACCGATTGTAAAATAAAATATAGTGAGCGTATGTATGGGTACTGTAGGCATCATTTGGTGAATGTGTGACTGCTATATTAAAGTAAGAACATGTCTAGCGAACATATTTTGAGGAATTTACACGAGATTTATAACATAAGATGTCACTGTAGCCTACAGACAATTGAATTGTGAAGTTGAACATGGTGCAGCGTGTGTATGGATACCGTAGGCATCATTGGTGAATATTTGACTATCAAATTAACCTTGAGGGAATGTCTAGCGAACATATTTTTGTCGCGACACCTTGATCTACTACTGCACGCCAATCAATCATTGCTAGTAGCAAGACTCCTATTAAACAAATTCACAAAGTTTTCCTCAACATCCGGAGTGCATATTTGCTTGCCATTATCAAAACCAGCTAGTACATAGTGTATATATCTCTATGTACATATGTATACTTTTGCCGATATAAGAGACGGTGCCAGTAGCATGCAAGACCTAGGTGGAGGTCTAGAATTATGGCGCGGATACTTCCGGTAAGCTCAATCTAGGTGGAGGTCTAGAATTATGGCGCGGATACTTCCAGTAAGCTCAATCTCTCCCGGTATACAGCTCAATTCTAGGTGGAGGTCTAGAATTATGGTGCGGATACTTCCAGTAAGCTCAATCTCTCCCATATTCATGATGCTTCGACTCAGAGGACATTCTATTCGTAGGGCGCGATGTTTTGAGGGCAATCCAGCACTCCGCCGCGGAGTCCAAAAATAGCATATATCAGTCTCATCTCAGACGATCAGTACGTGCAAACACCCACTAAAATCTGCTGAGGTATGCGATCTATTTTTCTTCTATATAATGACTACGGCTAATGTTTACAGTCTGCGAAACATATTTGCAGGAGAGAGTTTCAATGAACGGCTGCCAAACGTTTCACACTGAGGTACGTGACACTGAGGTACGCGAGCGGGTCCAGGCTAAGTATAAATTTCGCAGTCAGCGACACCCAAGCCGACGGTACCAGAATGGTCAAGCGATCAACTGAAGTGGTTAGAGGACCAGATGGCCCTATACTCGTTAGCCTGCCAATACGACGACCTCTTGGAATTCTGGCCATCGTTGTTCGACATTTTTTTTGCTTGTTGGCCGATCATTCCAGAGTCCGAGGTCCTCACCACTGAGCAACAACACTCCCTTTTTCAGGCGGAAGAACAGCGCAAACTCGTAAGTATTTTTATATAAATTATTAAGTTACATTGTAGCTCTGACTACTCGACTGCAGCGCATTAAAGCTTGGTTCGAACAAAAGAAGACCAACTCTATGGTACCACTTACCATAACGTCTGTGTCTGCAGATGGCCAGATGGTCTTGCGTTTTGAGGAGCCGTTCGAGGAAGCGTTCAACCGTACTTTGAACGTTCAACCGTAGTTGGAGGACAGCGAGGCAGATAGCAACAAAGAAGCATAGTATATTTAGAAGTACCAGAGCCGCCAAATTAAACTTTGTTTGATACCTAACTCTATAAACGAAGTCTCTGCGTTTGATTCTCGAGCCTCGAGTGCGCTCAAGGCAACAAATGAAAAAGTTTGACCAGCACACGTGAAATCGCGAGTGTTGTTCTGAGGTACATAAGGCTTTTTTCTTTTATTTTCATACATTACATTCAGCACGCTACGTGATACGTGACCTAATTCAATAATTAACAGTACGACATGCCGACATTTCATCATGCTGCTCTGCGGACTGACATGGTACTTACAGATGCCGGCAGCAAAGTGGACCACCGATGAACAGTACGTCTGGCTTCAAGATCGGTTAGCGACGTATATGGTCCACGCGAAGGAAAAGGATTACTCACGTTTCTGGGCTCCGTGTCGTATAGCCTGGTTCGCGCAGTTCCCAGAACGTGCGGTGGTCTATCCTGACATCCCCAAGGATGTTGAGCTTACCTGCGAGCAGCAAAAGGTCGTTGAGCTCGCAGAGGAGGCGCGTGAGGCGGTAAGCTCTTTGGCGTGTTACCTATGCTGCGTTCTCACAATCAGTACCTATCCACAACAGCAACTACACACCTGGTTTCGCTGGCGTGTCAATAAATCTAAGAAGAACCGCAGCCTAAAGAAGAAACTAACAGTCTTTGACGATACTCTGCAGCCGAAGAGACGCGCGAAGTCAGAGGCTGAAATTTATTCAGAGTTGTATTATGACGAGCGTATCAAGCCCTTGGTGATGGCTGAGCAAGATGCCGGAAACGTGGCAACGTCCGGCAAGCGCGTGGCCCTTGGTCGAAAATTCTCGAAGGAGTTACTGGAAGATGAGACTGAAGAGATCAAGGCAGAGATTCGTGAAAAGTATGAGGAACAACTCACTCACAAGAAGCGCGCCAAGCGTGAGAAGAACGTTCTTGACGATGACGCCGACAACGACGACAACGAAGAGTTAGATGCGGAGGCAATCATGCAGTACGTGTGATTCAGTTCTATCAGTGTATTCAATACTAATGCCATTCAAATTTTACAGAGGTATAGATGACTTACCTGTCATTTGTCGACGCTTCGCGAAGCTTGTCAAGCAGAAGACTCGCTTCATGGTCTCGTTTATGTTTGCTGGTCCTGATCCTAGAAATGACTGGGACATGACGACATTATCGTAAGTTGCGAGGATTTGTCAGCTTGTACTGCCACTCACGCAGAGAAGGTGTCATCCTTCAGAAACACCTCAAGGCGATTCCTTTGCCGAGCTATACCAGACGGCTGATAGCGACTTCTTGGCAGCCTTCCAGCAGTACGCAGAACAAATATTTCGTAAGTCTTCTTATCTCGCATTAATAGTGGCAACACTCACTGAAAGTGCGTGCAGCTGGCAACAAGCGGAAGCCCGACAACAAGGCCGAAAGCAGTGAGATTGGAGGCATTGCTGAGGAAGAGTCTGAGGAGCGTGAAGAGGATGGGGAGGAGTGTGAAGAGGATGGGGACAAAGACGAGGAAGGCGAAGAAGACGAGCCCAATGCGCAGTCTACAGACGTCGAGGAAGAATCTCAGCTAAATGTGGATGAGGGCGAGGCGAATCAGTACATGGAGTCTGGTGAGTTGCCCAGTCTTTATATACCTTTAGACGAGCGGCTGATGCATCGGTCTGATGCATCAGCAGTCACTCTTCCCATCCCTGGTGCATCCTTAGGCGATGCATCTGATGCATCAAGTCTTGGGGGATCATCTGTGATGCACGCGTCGATGGAGACGACTGCCAGTTTACCGTCCGTAAGTGCTTCTTTGGTCTCAGCATCAACGCTCGCACCTGACTCTCGATATTTTAGTATGGCACGCCGTTCTATGGCATGTCAATGTATGACACGCAGCCTCAGCCCATGTACGGCGCCCATGCCATGTATGGTGGACAGGATCAAATGTATGGCACGCAAGGACCAACATATGACGCGCAGGGCACCAGCCATGCTTTACTCGCCGGAAATTCCTGCCTCACTGGGTCTGATGCGTCGCTTCACTCTCAAGGAACCGCATTCCCACTACAGACGACTAACCACTTCGATTTCGGCATCCCTCCTTCTAATTCGTTCATGCCAGGCGCGGTCACCCCCGAGTTTTCGTTCGATCAGGGATTCCAGGCTGCAAATTGGAACAACCAGGCCTGGAGCGTGAACAACAACAATCCAGGCTGGAATTTCAGTTCTGCTGAACGAAGCAGCCTGCAGGACTCACTCGACTCACTTCCTGCTCTGCCTCCTCCTGCCAGTGAGCCCAATGAGGACTCGCGACCTGTTCTACCTTCTCCCAACCCGATCCTGAGTATGGACGATACTTCTCTCCCTCCTGTTCTACCTTCTCCCAACCCGATCCTGAGTACGGACGATACTTCTCTCCCTTCCATCGGCAAGGCTCGCACGACGACTGGCAGAAGGGTTGCCCAGAAGGCTACCAAAAAGGGAGACAGCCAGAAGCGTCCTAATACTAAGTCGACCAAACCCTCAGCTGAAACAGCAACACAGCCGTCTCCCATTGTGTGTGCCACCAAGAACAAGCAGCCGGCTAAATCCTCTTCCAAGAAGTCGTCTGTCGCTAAGCCATCGCCTGGTCAGGCTATACCCTCCATTGAAACGGTCGCTCAGCCCTCTGCCCCTTCTGCCCAGTGCACGACCAAAAAAAGGCAGCCACCTGCTGCTAAGCCGTTGGCTGATGAGTCTGCCGCTACCACAAGGGAGCCCTCACCCGGTCCTTCACCCAACCCTATTGTCAATGTAACTGGTGGTGCCTCCAGCGCTTCATCATCAGACAGCTTGATGAATGTCGCTTTGGACACTGAAGTGCGCAGAAAGCGCGTGCCAATCAAATCTAGACGCAATGACCTTGCAGATGCTATTGGGACTAACGGTGTTTCGTTCTACGCTGGGAAGGAGAATTTATTGGAGGCCGAAGCACCTCGCTTGTTGAAGCGGCCTGCGCAAAGTGAGGCTTCCAGTGCTCCCAAGTATGTTTGATTTAGTTTTTGCGTACTTTGCCTCACACACTGACGTATTTTAGGAAAAAGCGGACCAAGGCGTGATTGGCTAGGCACTGCGTATTGATTCGTTGTACAATAGCATCTTGATAGCATCCTTTGATAATTTGTATTGACCGCTGTGACTTAATGAGATCATCTTGACATAGACCAAACGACTTAGCGAATTTTGAGTGGAGAGATCACGTGATCTCTGTTGAACGTTCGAACTATGACACGTAGGCACTTAGTGAATGCAGGTAGTAGTAAGTATATATGTCACAGACGGCGCAAGTTTGAAAACAAACGAGTTTCTGTATTATGATGCCATATGTTCAATTATCACACTAATACAGGCTATCTACCGTATAGTAATAAATGGGCGATACATTCATTGGTAGCGGCAGGATTGCTAATGATACTGGTGGTAATATCGCATCGATGGTGCCAGGGGTGCATCAAGGAGCGGGCCATTGGAAGCGGCGGGATGGAAGCGGCGGGATGGAAGCGGTGGGATGGAAATGGCGGGATGTGCGCAGCAGTACCCATTGGAAGTGGCGGGATGTGATATATATAGTACAAGGGCGCATTCATTGGTAGGGCATCAATGGTGGCCGTGGATGCATCAATGGTGGCGGGAATGCATCACAGAGTGGGGTGCTGATAGGGTGGTATATATAGTTCAATGAGGTATCGGGGATGCATCAATATCAATGGCGGGGATGCATCAAGGAGCGGCAAGGGCGCATTTGGTAGGGCATCAATAGTGGCCATGGATGCATCAATGGTGGCGGGAATGCATCACAGAGTGGGGTGCTAATAGGGTGGTATATATAGTACAATGAGGTATTGGGGATGCATCAATATCAATGGCGGGGATGCATCAATATCAATGGCGGGGATGCATCAATATTAATGGCGGGGATGCATCAAGGAGCGGGTTACCTGCAGCGCCTTGATTAGTAAGGCTAAGGTGATGTCATAATCCATCAGGAATGCATATTCACAATGATGCATTAACGATGCATCGATGCATGAAGATGCATTACAGATGCATTACAGATGCATCACAGTGATCCTAGGTGATGCATCTGTAATGCATCATAATGCACCATACATTAGCAGCGCTAGCACTGTAGGATGAATGCATCACTATAACCTTACAGTCTCAATGCTTTGTTGCATCAATATGACAGGGACGCCTGCCAAATTTTAGCTTTATGGTTCTGCAGCCAAAACGATACCGCACAGACGCAAGTCGGTAGTTTCAATATGAATGATAAGGAAGCTAAATCACACTCATCGTCCTAGTCATTGGCCACGGGACTTAAGTGTGTAATGCTCTTCATGAGTTTACAGACTGACATGTCATAATTACACTGATTGTAGGAGTTAGACATTTTATAAGGTAAGTATAAGAGTTGGTCGTAAAATTTATGTTTCAGTGGTGAACGCGCTCTGCCAGGCTGATAGCTCGCCACCCCGTGTACGTGACACCTTCATAAAAATATCTCATTATGTTAACATATATATATATCCTCTAGGCTAATCCAACACAACATCCCGTAAAGTGGATTCAGCCTGCCGATCGGGTACCCCCAGGTTTTTTCGATGTTCCGCCAGATCGTTCTCATGTATGTCATTTTCACCACTTCAGTTTGTTTTCCTGATCTCCGTTTTCTCAGTTCTCTGCACGACACCGCCTCCACTCTTACTCCTCAGCACCGCAAGGAAGCACCTTTCTTAGCCGGTTATTCCACCGCAGCCCCTCCGATTCCCATGATACATCACCGCCCTCTCCTCTGGACTGGACTCGAAACCTTTTGAAAGGGCGCGGACGAAGTGGTGAAGACATCTAACTGCACGGGCGCAGCCTAGCAGTTGCTGAGGTCCCGTATGCAAAGGGTAAACGTGTAGGTCTTTTCTTCTCCTTTGTCAATAAACTCCACCTGATGTCACATAGAGGAACGCTTCCGCGAGGGAAAAACGGAAGCCAAAAACATTGCCCTTGAAGCACTCTACTGCAGGGAGCTCGCGGCCTCTCAAGTCCAATGTTACCCAGCAATCCAGCACAGTGACACAGGTTCAGCCATCTTCGCAATCCCAAGCTGCTGTCTCCAATTCGTCAACTACACCTGCTGTTGGTGATACCACCGCAGCTACGACTTCAACTCCCTCACGCCCTCACATAATGCTCAGACACGCTGGACTCTGGACTCGTTTCTGGCTCTTCATTGGTTGTCTGTCTCCTGAATACACAGATGGTCATCATTAGCCTGTGATTTTCTCGTCCCTTACGAGTCGCATCGCAGCATATGACACAAGTGGAAGAGAAGAACGAAGTGCGTTGCAGGGAATGTTCTGTAGCCTTTTGTTCGTGAACTGCTGCTTTAAGCAGAAGAAGACTCAAGAGGGGTCCGAATGTTATTAGCTCCAATATAAATGTTTGACCAAGAAGTAAACAAACACAGCGAGCTATGAGGGAATGTTCTAGAGCCGATTAGACAACGGGCGCTAGCACATAGGCAACGCAGCTCACTGGAATGCTACCACTGAGCTCATCGGGTTTCTCGGAACAGCGGGCAGCCATGATTAAAGTCAGTGGACTTCGTTTTGTCTCCTTTACTCTTTTCGTTTGACTGATCAAGTTGTACTCACTTCTTTATCCTTCTCTCGTCTCCTCCGTCAAAAATGACTGCAATGCTAAGTTATCCTCCATCCAACAGCAATAGGAACTGCGGAGTGGCAGATGATTCTTGGGCGCTTCAACTGCACAGCTTATGCTGTATATAAGCTGTGAATACGAGGATACGGCATGTCAAACGTACTCTCTGACTTGAACTGAACGCCCATTGTCCCCTACTATCCGCCCGTCGCTATCGTCCTCGGTAAGTGATGGATTTGGAATTTGATGGACGAAAGCTGAGACAATGCTGCACTCGGTAGTTAAAATTCTGGAATGTCTCCGCCCACCACTAAAACGAAAGACATATCAGCAACAACGCCTCGCCAGAAATTCGCAGGACACACCGATTTTGTCTGGGGCGTCACACACCTGCTCGACGGACAGCGGATGATTACTTGTTCAGAAGATGGCTCGATGCGGGTATGGAACTTGGAGAGCGGAAAACAGATAGGGGAGGACTGGCGGGACGGAGACAGTGGAGTGATCAGTATAACGTTGTCCCCAGATGGGAAGAAAGTGATTAGCGGGAGTAGGGACGGTGGAGTGAGGTTGTGGGACATCGACACAGGCAAGGCCATCGCAAAATGGACGGGACACACAAAGGCAGTGTTTTCCATCTGTTGGAGTCGAGATGGTCAGCGAGTATTGAGCGGATCTTTGGATGGGACTGCGAGGCAGTGGGATGTGGAGAGTGGAGAGACAATCCTGGCACCCGGGCCAATCAAGACAGGGCATGCACATGTGCACGTAGCCATCTATTCGCCGGACACCACCATGATTGCGACCGCTGGACGTGATAGGCCCTGGACTGAAGATAACCGTGACCACGTGGAGTGCTCGATTGAAATCTGGGATGCCAAGACAGGCGAACTTGTCGCGACTCTCAAAGGACACACAAATTTGGTGCATTGCCTGGCTTGGACCAAGGATGGGAAAACGCTCATCTCTGGGTCATGGGATAACTCGATTCGGACATGGAATGCAAAATCATGGAAGCAGACCGCAGTTCTCGATGAACACACTTCCTATGTCTTGAGCATTGCAATATCTCCGAATGGCTGCATTCTCGCGAGCACATCGATCGACAAGACAGCGCGATTGCGGAACCTCGACAACGGCCAGCCTATCAGTTCTCCACTCCAACATGCAAATCCAGTTCTCTGTGTCTCATTTTCTGCCGATGGAAAACTACTAGCAACTGGCTCCTTGGATAACAACGCGTACACATGGGATATTGCTACCATTGTTAGAGAAGCTGGTCTCGACGAACTTCTGTTAGATCCACAGGTGAGTCAACATACCTCATTTATTTCATTCTCACAATTGAATGC
This sequence comes from Suillus clintonianus, assembly GCF_016758775.1. NCBI lineage: Eukaryota > Fungi > Basidiomycota > Agaricomycetes > Boletales > Suillaceae > Suillus > Suillus clintonianus. The sequence continues at coordinate 19,438 of NW_024539294.1, forward strand.
GCTCTGCCAGGCCAACAAGTCGGCACCCCGTGTACGTGACACTTTCTTAAAATATCTCATTGCGTTCAAACATATACACTCTAGGAAAATGCTACACAACATCCGGCCCAACGACGTCAGCCTGCCCATCGGGTACCCCAAGGTTTTTTTGATGACCCACGAGAACGTTCTCAGGTATGTCATCACTATCACCTCGATGTTTTTCCTGACTTAGTGTGCTCAGTTCTCTCCACGAAGCCACCTCTACTCCTCAGCACCCCAAGGAAGCACACTTCTTGGCCGCTTATTCAACCGCAGCCCCTCCGATACACCGTCTTCTCCTCTCGACTGGTCCCAACACCTTTTTACAGCTGTGTGCGAAACTAATGGCAGTGGCAAAATTTTGGCATCCGCGGTGACGAAAAAGGAAATACGTAGAACGATGCGTCCTGGACGCTGAGGCAAGCTTTTGTGACTTGTCCAGGTTTTTCAGAGACTGTTAGCCCTCCCTACTACTTTCGCTACACGTTCAATACACACATTTTTGCTATGGCGAAAAGAAAGAAGCCTGCCCCGAAGAAGCCCACAATTAAAATACCACCAAGACCACCAACATCAGGAAAACCACCGGTCCCTTTTTCCCGCTTATGTTACTTTTTATGCTTAATATGGAATAAATCCAAGTGAAAACACTGCTTTTCCCACTTAATTGACTTTTGCGAAAGCGAATTAAGACACACTTAAGCTCACAAGTCCAGACCACCAAAAAAGCGAGAAAAGTTGTATTTACGCAATAAGTGATAAATGGTAGTAGTACTAGTAGTACTAAGTCACCCGTTCTCCTCGCCGTTAATCCGAGTCGTGGTTCGAACATCAAAGGTAAAGCGTCGTAACAAGCGCTCATGCAGGTGTGGCAAATATGCACACCACTTGCAGAAGTAGTGCTGCCGCAGTCCGGTCCAGGACCTAGGTTCGAACCCGAACCTTTGCGGACCGGACCCATGGTTCGGTCACAGGTCCAGAACTTCTCTTGGACCGAACCCCTTGGTAGGTTCGAGGTTCGGTGTGTCGTCGATATATCCGGACCGGTTCTGGACGCATCCGGACCGGTTCGAACCCATCATTGTCGCTGACTTCGACTTACGATTTTCGCGAAGTCGAAGCCTCATGTTTTGGGTGAGGCTTTCAATTTAAGTATCGTCCTTGCCCTTCTGTTCACCGTCTTCTCCTACTTCTCCTGCATTCCAGTAGCAACAAGATTGCAAGGCGATCTCTCGGCGACTTTGGTAATGCAACACACTCAGGCGCCAGTAAGTTCGCAACAAGTCTACTGTCTGTCCTAATTAACTTATGATGTGATTTATTTCAGAACATACCTACAGTTGTGATTCACCATACTGATTATCTGCCATGGGTTCTCATTCTGGTGTTTCACGGTGCGCAACAGTTTTCAATCTAGTTTTAAACATATTCACTTGGTACCTAGGTTTGACATTTATCCCTCCTGCCGCTATGTCCTCTGCACGTCGCGCAGACGGTTCGTTGAAAGACGCCAGCGAGATAGAGTGGTACAATGATGCCGAAGACGACTCTCCAATGGTTCCTCCCCCTGCTCCTACACACAACGGCACTCTCAATATGTTTGTACGTCGTTCTGGTCGAGCTGTCAAACCCACCGAGAAGATCCGCGAGACTCTGACTGCCAGCAGTACCTCAGCCAAGCGCTCAGCCCTAGAACCTCCTCAGGATGTCCCTGCACCCAAACGAGTGTCCGTTGGTGACAACGATGACGATGAAGATGCACCCGCACTTGAAGACGTTACGGATGATGAGGAAGAAGATGCCGAGAATGCCGAGAATGAAGAAGCTTATCAACGGACGAAGAAGCTCGGCGACCAGGATCGCGAAGACTGCAAATCCCTCAAGAAAGATGAACGCAGCACTGACCTGACCACAGTCTTTACCTTTGAGAAAGGTCGCATCAACCCCCACACCCAGGACCGTGAAAATGGGTGGTGGTGTGAGGTATGCAAGGCCAATAACGTCCCGCTACACCAGTGCTTTTTTAAAGGTGGTATCTCGACTCGACGCACTCACATTGCTCGCCATCCCAAGTGCCACTACCCAGTCTATCATGACCGCTGCAAAGAACGGGGTATCAAGATGCACAATCGTGCCATACCTCGTGATTGCCAGGCAACCGACAGTCAGGCAACCTTGGACGGCTCTCTGACTCCAAAGATTCCCGCGTTCACGAAGTCAGGACTCATGGATTACATTGTCGAACTCATTGTCGCTGAGGACGAGGTGAGTAGCTTTCACTTCTGAGATTTTTTAAAGATACTAACACTACATTTGTACTAGGCATTTCAACTCGTAGATAAAGGTCCCTTCCGTCGACTACTTCAATATCTCCGCCCCTCGCTTTCAGACACAGATATTCCCCACCGTACAAAAACGCATGATGAGATCCTCGAACGTGCAAAGCTGGCAGTCGACCACGTGAAAGAGAAACTCAAGCATGTCGACAGCAAAATCTCCATGACGTTCGACTCGTGGACTTCTTTTCCTGGTCACCCTTTCCTATCGATTACAGCGCACTACATAGACTCCCCAATTGAAAAGCCTCACGAGTGGGAACTCAAAATGGAGCAGCTCGCATTCACATCTATTCACGGTAATCACAGCGGCGCGAATATTGGGAGGATTTTGATTGACACTATCGACAACTACGGTATCCGTGCAAAGGTTGGGTGGTTTACAGCGGACAACGCTACCAATAACGACACCGCCATTGAGACTGTTGCTAACGACATTGACCCTTACGGCGAGAAGTGGAAACCAATCGAGCATCGAATACGGTATGTTTATTCATTGGATACTCGACTTAATGACTGATGAGTGTTTACTACTAGTTGTATGGAGCACGCACTCCACTTAGCGGCCAAGCATTTTGTGGAGGCGGTTGCTCCTACGCCAGCGAGTGCCTTGCACAAGAAGGCAGCGCAGGCTCATGCTTACGACGATGATGAAGATGAGGAAAGTGTCGAGTTTGATATTGGGGACACCATCGGAAAAGCGCTTGCTTTTGTCTCACAAGTAAGCTCGTTAGTGATCTATCTGCTGTGATATACTAATCTCTTTATCTAGGTGCGAAAGTCTCCTCAAGCCCGCGCCTTCCTTCAAAAGTGCTCCGCTGAGGTGAACGAGCGTCCCTTGGAACTTTTGAAATGGGTACGCACACGCTGGGCATCACTTTTCAACATGTTGGAACGTGTTTTGCAATTACGCAAAGTAAGTTCATCTACTAGTAGCAACTACAAACAGTGTCGTTGACTTGACGTTTTAGGGCGTGAACAGGTTTATTCAACTCGCCGACGACAGCGACGAGGTTCCTAATTTGCAGGGCGGCAAATCATACGCGAATTTCAAACTTTCGGCACAAGAATGGACAGAGCTGGAGTTGATGCACGCTGTTCTCCAGGTATGTTCTCTCTGTCTGTCACATCCGATTATGCTTACTATGTGCCACGCAACAAGGAACCTGCAGAGGCTCAGCAAAGTTTCTCAGCGACTCGTGAACCTACTGTGTGGCGAACGATCCCGGTACTCGAATATCTTCAAGAGACACTGCAAAACATGGCTGGCTCATCAAAATTCAGCAGCTTCTCAACAGCCATCGAAGCTGGCATTGAGAATCTCCGCAAGTGGTATGGCAAGACTGACGACACCGACGTATATTTTATCTGCCTTGGTATGTTATTTTTTTTTAATGCCTCCGAACAACGTTAACCTCTGACGCCGTGTAGCACTTGACCCCAACTACAAGGTCGCCTATGCCAAAGACAAATGGGACCCTCTTTATTTTGCCGAGGGCATGCAATGCTTCGAGAGAGTTGTAAGTCACTACTGGTCTCTGTGGATTTTACGGATACTGATTTTGTGTAGTTTGATATGTATCATTGTAGCACGTCCACGCAGGCTGTTGCAGAGCCATCTGTTGCTCAGGTGCCTCCATCGCTTGCTCGTCAAGGCTCTTATGGCCATAATTGGATGCGAAGCTCCGTCAAATCACGTATCGCAAACGACGCAGCCACACGAAGGCCTCGTCAAGAGCTCGAGGACTATCTAGCTGCACCACTTGAGGACATTAACAATGTAGTGGCTTGGTGGGGGGTATGTCTCATTATTTTGTTTGTTACTCGTAAACTAATACATTGTAAAAAAATCAAGCACCATTCTATCCAATACCCGACCATCTCATGTATTGCCAAGGATTATCTCGCCATCCAGGGATCCGCTGTTGCGTCTGAGCGGGCATTTTCAAGTGGCGGAATTACCGGAACGACACGTCGCAGCTGTTTGCTGCCAACAACGTTTGAGGCTCTTCAATTACTGAAGAGTGCATATCGACAAGGCCATATCTCTGCGACAGCCCAGGTTGAGTTTGCCGCTCCTTACGATAACCGCGTCATTGTGAACGAGGAGTAGTCTCATGTAGCGTAGGAATTTGTCATTTTTTTGATTTTTTGCAAATTGATATAAAGGGTTCGAGGGTTCGAACACGTTCTGAACTCGAACCGAACCCTTCCGAACGCGTTCACAGGGGTCCAGTCCATGGTTCAGCCTCCTTCCCCGAACCTGACCAATGGTCAGGTTCGGGGTTCGCAAATATAGGGCCATGAACTGGACCGAACCGGACTTCGGCAGCACTACGCAGAAGGGTGGCCAAGCACATCGAGCTGTCTTGTAGTAGTAGTTTTGCGTCATTTGGAATGTAGTATAAATGAGCGTGAACGTTACTTACCTTGGTGTACTAGAGGTTGTGCATGGTACAGAAGCACCGCGCTTTATAAAGCGGTGCTTGTCTGAAAGAAGAAGGTGTCGGGAGAGGCCGATTTGGCAAATATCAGTAAGTACAGACGACGATACCAGCTGAGCATCCACTCACCTATAACACGCTCAACTGTGAGAACGATGGGCCCTCACGATCCTGTAGGTGGCCTGCGTGCTATGTAGATGGCCGATCACTAACAAGTGTGATCAACAGGAGTTAGTCCGAGCGCCGACTCTTGTGGAAACGACACCGCAGGTCTATCGTAGACGCGGACAAGGGCGACGGCAGCTGGTTGAGGCAGATCGGCTAGACGTGCCACTGGATGTGGTGGATGAGGTGGTTGGGGTGAGGGTGGGGTTGTGGAGGAGGTTGAGAGGCTTTCTGGGCCGCTGGAATCGAGCGCTGCTCGCCCGAATCCATGGCGTGGTGTAATCTTCGGGCTGCTGAAGGTATGACGCACATCTTATCATGTCAGTTCATTTCCACACAATAGAGGGCGTACAGGTGAAACTACACGCTCAGTTTGCCGGCGTGAATCAGCAGGGATCTTGGTTGAACGATATCTGTCATGGGCACCATCGAGATGGGGCTGTGGGTGTAAGTAAGGAGCAGTAGTCACAACAACATTCATGTAAAACATACCGGGCTTTGGGGTTGGGGCGCTAGGAGGCGGCCTTGACATATCAACCTGACGACGAGCAGTTTCGCGCTGTAAATCTCAATTTAAAAACTCGATAGTACGAAAAAAAACTAACAGAAGTCCGAGTCGATGATTCAGGAGGGGCACACCATTCATCGTTGTTGATAAACCGAGAAGCCGGGGCGCTGTCATGAGTGGTCGACGGTGGCGAGAACGTTGTGGTGGCAAAGGTATCCGTTTTCCAGAGCCTGAACGAGCGAGAGTTGCATGCGAATGGCAGACGACGTTGGCATGAATGAGGAAGAGCGGATGGGTGAAGAATATGTACGTTTGATTGGAGGCAGATCTGGCGGGCATAACAAGGCCGCACCTGTTCGGATCATATTCTTCGGGATGGCGGGATGCGTAGAGGGGCGGACGGACAGATCTGGCAGGCATAACAAGGCCGCACCTGTTCGGATCATATTCTTCGGGATGGCGGGATGCGTAGAGGGGCGGACGGACAGATCTGGCAGGCATAACAAGGCCGCACCTGTTCGGATCATATTCTTCGGGATGGCGGGATGCATAGAGGGGTGGACGGACAGATCTGGCAGGCATAACAAGGCCACACCTGTTCGGATCATATTCTTCGGGATGGCGGGATGCGTAGAGGGGTGGACGGACAGATCTGGCAGGCATAACAAGGCCGCACCTGTTCGGATCATATTCTTCAGGATGATGGGTGGGTGCCATTGTATGGGGAATGTATAGGTAGATGAGGGGGCGTATGGATAGAGTATAGGAGGCGCAACAGGACTACACCTGTTCGGATCATTTTCTTCAGGACGGTGGGTGGGTGCCATTGTATGGGGAATGTATAGGTAGATGAGGGGGCGTATGGATAGAGTATAGGAGGCGCAACAGGACTACACCTGTTCGGATCATTTTCTTCAGGACGGTGGGTGGGTGCCACTGCATGGGCAGATGAGGGGGCGCATGGATAGAATATAGGAGGTGCGACAGGACCACACCTGTTCGGATCATTTTCTTCAGGACGGTGGGTGGGTGCCACTGCATGGGCAGATGAGGGGGCGCATGGATAGAATATAGGAGGTGCGACAGGACCACACCTGTTCGGATCATATTCTTCTGTGAGGTGGTGAATGAGTACCACTGTGTGCCAAAGCGAAGGGGGCACAAACAAAGATGGCCTCTGAAGGCAAATGCAACGGTAATTCATTCCTCTGAGCATGTGATCGCGTCAAAAGAGTGTCTGTAGTTGGCCTTTCAGTAATTATTTGAGTCTGAGTCAAACAGTCCTACCTGAGATGCGATCTCAAATGCATGATGATCTGCAAACTTGTTTATATAGAATGCTCTGAAAGCATCATACGAGTCATAGTGTTTGAAGTCCTGTGGGATGGTATGTGTTCCATAGATTGGGATGAGGTGTGCAGCGCGATAAATAGAATCAATGTGGACGATTCCAACTGATGGAGAATGGTCAGCATCATACGAAGGTCGCACTACCCACATCCCAGTGTCCTCGTCGGGCCTATCATCGGCTTTGTCGAACCAACGCACCACAGCGCATGGGTATGAAACTGCCTCGAATGTCAAAGAGAAAAAACACATCACTCGTGCTATTTCCATCCCCCCCATCCCTTCGACACTTGCATCTGTGTTCACAAACACGCAGTCATATCGCGGTGCCTCGTTTCTCCAAAGAGGACAAGCACGAATGTGCTCACGGCGCATGCCACCAATCCCGCTGCGGTCGCTAGGTGCATAGAATGTCGAAGATGCGGAGTTGAAGACTTGAATCTTGCCATCGAATCGAGGACAGCTTGCAAGTGGGACTTCAAAGGGAGACCGCTGGTCATCTGGGTTAACTTGTTCGAATAGAAATCGGCGGAGGAGGTTGTAAAGATGGGGGATAGTGAGTTCCACAGATAAGTCAGGTACAGTTCGTGCGCGATTGCGTTCTGCGCAATGTTGAAAATTAAACAAGGTATTCACAATCAAATATAAGCTGGCTTACGGGGTGTTTTTGCCAACTGAACATGGGCCTGCACCAATGTCGGGCCGTCGATAACTTCACCCTCTTCATTGTCGCCCTGTATAGTAATATTGGGGTCGGGGGGTAGCAGAATGCTATTCTCGTTGGGTTGATCGGGCTGGTTGGCATTAGGCTCTGTATTTAACCGCAACCGCTCTAGTATAGATTTTAAGTAAACAATCAAGATGATAGCGCTCAAGAAACTCACTTAATGCTCGAAGTGTTTCTGACAGACAAGTGCCATTCAGCATCCCACGGCTCTTGAAATCAATGCGCGAGGCTGCAAGTTTATCAAGGCGCTGGTTTGTCACCAGCATTTGACCAAGGGCTTTGTAGCGACTTGAGCGCCTCCATGGTTCCTTTACGGCTTTGATGTGCTTTGTCTCGGTAATCGAGGAACAAAGGCCATTAGGTGCGCCAAACAGTCGGATCAGGAGGATGTAATGGGAACAAGAGTGTTGTCGAGGGAGGGAGAATGTGAGAACAACACCAGTGGACTCAAAGATCTTCCTGTAATGATGGAATCGGTTGAGAGCATCCTGGATTTGAACCAGCGTGGATTCTGTGATGATATTACGCCGTACGAGATAGCAGAATTCAAGAAATGCACGAAATGTGCGCACGACATCCACTGGGACGTGACCTTCAATGGCGGGTAGATAAACCTGGACTGTTGTTAGTCTGGCAGTCACGACATTCTAGAAATAACTTACCTTCATAAGCGCTTTCGAATCATCGCCGGTCCATTGTTTGAATCCTCGACCTTGTGGAAAACGTCGAAGACCTGAGAATGAAGCAACTGCAGCGATTCTTCCATGACGTGAGCCTTAAAACGTCGAACTTAGACAAAAGGACATACCTTCGATCTATATCGTCTTGAATTTTTTCCGCTCCTTTCTTTCCATGCACGTGGAGCAGATACTTTCCAACCCACTCAACTAAATGATCCTTGAAGGTCCCTTTAATCAATTGATGTAGGAGGTCCGGTGCGATAAGTTCATGAATATCAGCTCGAGGGAAGTCATTTGTAAATGGCTAGCAAGGATTAAATTATAACTGCAGTTCTACGAGAAGACCCATGACTTACGACGAGGTCATTGATGATCCCATACTCGTCCCACAGATCAGTAGATGTTACTTCTTCAACGAGTGCTTCGGTATGGTCACGATTGCGACACAACGACTCAGAGTCCAAATTTTTGCGGTGTGACATACACCTATATATTAAAAAACGGTAAGGCAGAAGGTACATTACAATTACTGATAGGAACCTACCTTGGACACCAAGAGCGCACTATACACGCCAATAGAACCTGCTCTTCATAATCGGCAATGTAGGGCCCAAGCCCATAGATTACACGCCGATAGTGCCCGTCACCAAAGCGCACAACCTCTGGTTTGGTCATGGCGGGTCTTAGATTCTCAAGAATCTTCGAGATAGACGAATGAAAGAGTTGCCGGCGATATTTCCGATATTTCGGGCAGGAGGCATGCTCCTTCGTAGCTGCTCAACTGCAGTTAGCACAGAACAATAGCAGTAGGATGAAGATTACTTTTTGGCATAGCTAGGAAGCCAATGATGGCAACAGCGTCACGATGTGCACGTCGGACATTATTACGAACATTGCCGATTGATACATACAGCGGATAGTAATCGTTGGCGCCAGTTGCCACTGAAACGGTCGTCTTGTCGCTTCCCAGTATAACCGGAACAAAGGTCGAGCCAGTTGTATCCGGATCTTTGGAAATAATATCCTACCAAAGATCGTCAGCGTGTATAGCGACATATAACAAGAAAAGAGAACATACCGCTTGGTTCCAGGCCCAGTCGCCGGACATGAAGTCCTGCCATTGGCGTTCATTGTCGTCAGTCGAGAACTCACGGTAGGGCTGGTAGTCCATCTCCGTGGCATAGTCAGGGTTTGCCAACATGTTTCGAACGACCTCATGGGGGTCTCGATACCAAACGTCGTGACATTGACCCATCCACGGTGGTACATTGTGTTCCGGCTTCTCCCCCGTGTACTGGACCCTGAAAGATTGCCATTTGACATCACCCACCGGTGTACTGTCAATGGTTTTATGTAGATCACGGCAGTCCGCAAATGGCGGTTTGTCGTTATGTTTCAGGAGGGTTGCAGCCCAAAGATCCAATAAGACGTTGATGTCCCCGGCAGACATCTGGTTGCGCGTGTACAGGAATTCAGCAGTCTCGAATTCGACGCGATCCCGGTATGGAGTCCAGTCATCAGGCGATTTGCTTGGAGGTGGCGTTGGGGATGCTCCGTCTTCAAGGAATTGACCTGTCGCATCACAAGGACGAGCTTGTGTAAATACCCGTGTTAATTCTAACTAGCTGGAAAAGGACCAAGAAATGTACCGTTTAGTTTTGGGTGATAGTTGCGGTATAATCTATCACCTGGCCCCACAAACTGTGTGTCCAGATTATCAGGCTCATCGAGAGCCTGACCCGCGTCAGATAAGCCTGCGGAGAAGTCATCATGTCCTGCGAGGAAGTCGTTGTGTGGTTCTTCGGGCTCATCTTCGACTGTAGCAGTATGCGAGACGCTGGTGGTAGGAGCTGATATGAATGTTGGGTGCGAAGCATTCCAATGCTTTTTGCGCCCTGCCTGAGTCTTGAAGTAGCGTTCACATTTCAAGTACCCACATGGAATCTGAAGGGCGCTGTGGTCCCTGCGAGCAGCCTTGGGCATCCGATGGTAGTCAAGTCGAAGAGCCGGCCGAAAATGCGTGATGACCCTACTAAGTTCAACGTACTATGTAACAAAGTCCGATTAGTGTGTGTACATACTTGTTTGGGGGCTTACGAGTTTTTCCAACTTCCAAGCCCGCCTTTCTCTCTCCAGCAAAAGTTTTGCCCTTCGTCTTACTTCCCAAGTCGTAACCTCATCTCCTCAGTCATGTCTACCCAAAACACTCTCCGTCGCACCCGTCCATCAAATGCAGCCGCTCGGCCTGGCCAGATAGTGCTTGACGCAAAGATCAAGAGGCGTACCAAGGCGCAAAAGGCCGCCGACGACCTTGCCCTCAAGGAAGCGCAGGAAGCGCAGGAAGCACAGGTCCAAAAAGGGGCTGGAACGCTTGGCTAGTATGCAAAATGAGATGGAGAAAGCGCAGGAAGAATTGCTCAACAAAAAGGTGATCCCCGTTCGGCCCAAGCCAAGGGCTCGCAAGGCGACTAAGCCTGTAGTAAGGCGTGGTGTTGATCATACTGATAACATCATTGAGGCTGATGAGGCAAATGACCTCCAGGAGGTTGTCGAGACCATGGAGGCTGTCGGGACCATGGAGGCTGTCGAGAACATGGAGGATGGAACCACAGGAGCAAAAAAGAAGAAGGTAACGAAGAAAGGTGGAAAGGCGCTGATAAAGGATGCTATCAGTAACATGCAAAAGAAGATCAACGAACCATCATCAAAATTGGAAGGTGATAACGCCAATAACGTGGCACGTGTATCTGATGGGAAAGATACGCCAGCACCGTAAGGCTTCCTTCTCTCACCATCAGATGTGTACTCCTCACTGAATCAACATTGTATTTCCTCAATCTCACCTCCAGTTTCAATGCTACCACTCAGAAATTCACATTGGGTGGCCGGGTGACCAATTGGATTTCAGGGTGTCAAGCCCGGGAAATCAGAACCCATGTCCCGTGCATCCAGCACCTCATTTCCAACTCGAGCGCCTCCAACATCAATTTTCTCACAAGGCACTGCCTCCACCGCGGCAACTTCGGATGCACAGGTTCCAATTTGCAAGCCTGTGGCTCCTGTTGCAGAAGACCTCATTGGCGACTTTGCAGATGATATCGATGATACGTTGGAACGCGAGGCCACGATTGCCCAAGGCAAGGGGAAATCGAAGGTGAGTAGCCACTGTTTGATCATTAGTATCCGCGCGCTACTAATGATTTGTTTCGCAGGTGGCCTCGATATTCGAAGATAATGTGGACTTCGACGAGCCTAATGCTCCAGTAGCGCATGAGCTGGATGATTCTGTGACTTCATTCACAGAACAGGAATGGTACTCGCAGGAGCCCAAGGCCCCATTCACGCAGATCGAAAATCGCGGGACCCTCAAGCGAAAAGCTAGCGTGGAGGACCTCTTAGATGACGAGGAGGAGTCTATGGTGTCTGACTGGTCCATGGATATCGAAGGCCCCGATTTTGAAGACACATTCGAGCCTGAGCTCGAGCCCGAGCCTCCAGTGGTAGTGAAGAAGGAGAAAGATCTTCGCACAACATTCTCAGTAAGGATACTAAATATAATCGCACTCACTCTGACCCTCGTACAGACATCGGTTTCGGTTGTGACTTCTGTCCCCGACAGCAAACCACCTCCTCTCAAAAAAATCAAAGTCGGGGCATCCGCTGCACGTGCCCACAGCACTCATGCCATCAAACGCCAGCTCAACGTGGACACTGTGCCGGAGAACATGAAACCTCGTAGCGCATATCGTAATGTTGATTTACCTGCCACATTGCAGGTAGATCAACGCTGGGCAAAGAAGTATCTTCCTACCGTCATGTTATGGGCTGGAAGTTATGAAGACCTCTGGACTATCCCAGACGACGTTCTTCTCCTTCATGCGCAGCTAATTTTTAACGCTGTATTCAAGGAGCTGAACATCACTATTGTTCACGGCGGCGCGATTCATTCCCTTGTAAGTTCACTATTTTATATCGAGCTTTACTGACTGTACTCGTAATTAGACTGCGCAGCGAATTTCTGAATGGCGCAGTAACTTCGGCTCGACGGGCCTGGTCATTATCCTGGACTTTTTATCACGAAACTCTGACTGTGATTCTGTTCAACTTGCCGCCCACCTTCTCGCAGACTATGCATTCCTATTCGAGGACCCCGACAAGCCAAGTCCCCTCACGACATATCGTTCTCCTTTCGTATTACAGCTGGTGGGTACAGCGCATCTTAATGCCATCAGTGGGTACGTTGACGTTCCCGACCTCGACACACACGCACTTGCGACAAGGGCCATCAGGATGTCGGGCGTTATTGCCCTTTGTGCCGCAGCAGTAAGTTTGATTTTAGATTAATTTAATTCGCACTTATTTTTGTTTTAGATCGAGCGCGCCCTGGGAATGTTCGCAAACAAAAACTTGAAAGTCAAGGATATATTGGCGTCCAGTGCCAGAGGTAAACTTGTCATCAAACTACCCAAAGTGCTCAACAAGGTCACCGGGAAGATGACCAATGCCCCGTTTTTGTTTTCAGCAGCTCGCTGGGCCAAAGTCACCACATCATTCATGAAGTCTATCTCGAGCAAGCCTGCTGGGTATGTAGAGACCACAGTACAGATGGCGCGTGCTTGTACTGCCTTAAACGACGCCATCGAATCACCGCAGGACTCGCTTAATGACGACGAGTCGGAGGACGATGAACGCGCTATGCTTTGTAAGTACTTGTCATTCCGGTTTCATCCAACTGACATTCATCATTGTAGGATGTTGTCTTCTACTACACCCGCCGGTGGAATCCCGCTGTCATATCATCATTTTTGCCGCCGTTTTTGCCCCCACATGTCCACCATTTTTCCTGTACCCCCAGCTGGCTCTCGACTTTTTATATTAGAGAGTCTCCTTAATTTTCTGCTTTCTCGTGTATGCCTGCTTTTTAATGAAACACTTGTGCCGCTTTTTCTGGTTTTTTAAGTGAAATAAGTGTGAAATAAGCGAAAATTCAGAGATGGAGTGGGCTTAATTAAGTGGTTCACGGTTTTTCACTCAAATGACTTAATGGTACTTTTCACGTCATTAAGTGACAAATTAAGTTAGAAAAGGAACCGGTGGTTTTCCTGATGCATCATCTACAGAAAATCATAAACATGTTCGAGGGACAACATTCGGGCGACGTCCTTTGGGACACCGTGCGGAAGGCTGTTGTTGCGAGCAAGCAGGGGAATTATGACCTTGCGAGGGAGCTCATCCACAATGCCTCGGAACCCTTCCCATTCTTTGCGCTGCGCAATGCGCGCGTATTCCTCCACCGATCTTACGGATTGGCATGCATCGAGCTCACTGCAGGCGAGTATGACAGGGCCGAGTCCTATCTCACCGCCACGATTGAAGGTTGCGATATGCAAGGCAACCTGATATTAAAGGCATTCAGCACACGTGGACTTGGGGAGGTTGCCTTTGCGCATGGTAACTTTGCTTTGGCTGCTGAGCGCTTCGCAGAGACACGGTCTTTGTGTGCTGAGATGGGAGTGCCCCCGCTGCATTTGTACAGTTGCGCGCCACTCAATACCTTACCGGACAAATTCGAAGGATGGACGATGTTTTTGGAGGGCCGGTCGGCATTTGCGAATATTTAGATATCGATCATGATATGCAGTTAGTCAATTGGTGAAGTTGTAGACTCCATAGATTCCACGATTTGATGAATACCTATTTGTACTCGAGCTGCACCGACAGGCCTAACCTTGTTCGTAAAGTATTGAGCGATGTCGACGATCACCTATCCGCGCTTGACTTGAGTTGCAGCCATGGAGATGCGTCTAGTACGGGTGTGGTGCTATCGTGGCTTCCGATTGGTTCAAATCAGTCTAGTAGTCCGACTTAGTTCAACTAATGCGATGCTGCAGCTGTGCGTTGGCTTGGTTAGCTGCTACGGCATATAGTCTCGAAGCCAGGCGAAGTTGGATAACGTCGGATCGCGTCGTCCAAAACTCGGAAAAGGTGTCAAATGTTCTATCACCAGTGAAAGGAGGACGCGGGTTGGCCCGGAGATTAGATAGCCAAGCCACAGGTTCAACTGAAAGTACCGCCTTTCGGGGGATTTCGGAGGTTAAGCACTTCATTAGGCGCCGAGACGGAGACATACCGGAGGCGAAAGATGGTTGGTCGGCGTGACAATGAAAACGTCATATTTGAACTAATAATTTCCGGCAAGACGTCCCGGGGCGTCTTTAAACAATCAGCCCGTTCTTCTTTTCAGACCCTCACCTCTTTTCCTCCCCAACTGTACAACTGTACAATGCAGGCTGCACGACAAGGTAAGTCTCCGTCAAACTTCGAGTGAGGGTTCTTTTATAATGGGTTATTTCGGTACACAGCCCGCCTTATGTCCATGAGCAGGACGCTTGTCCGCTCTCACGTGCATGCACAAAAACATTTCTTGACAGCTTCGACTTCCAGAGCCCAATCAGGGTCTGTAGCCTCGACGGCCGCCGCTGCGTCACAGGTGTGTTTCCCGCGTCCAACTGTCTTGCTCAGCATCTGAGTCTTCGTTATGAATAGATTCCACCACCACCCCCATCGCAAGGGAGATGGAGATACTTTTTGCAGACTCTGGGACGTGTGACACTCGTAACAGTGATTGGAGGCAAGTGCTGGTTCTGAAGAACAACATTTTTGACTGATTGCGGATCATTCATCCGTCCGACCTGTTCATATCCGTGTAAATTTGAAATACAGCTTCTGCAACCTTCTACTACATTGCACATAAGGAAAAAAATCCGGGGCCACAACTCCCCTTCGATCCCTCAAAGAAGACCCTGGTCATTTTAGGCAGCGGTTGGGGAGCGACGAGCCTGCTCAAGGGGCTCGACACCAGCGACTATAACACTGTACGCTCCATGTTCAAATGTAGTGCCATGTTCACAAGCTAATTACATGACGATCCCCTAGATCGTCGTCTCCCCGAAGAACTTCTTCCTCTTCACGCCCCTCCTTCCCTCCGTGGCAGTCGGCACACTGAATGCACGATCAATCCTCCAGCGTGGGTTCCCTTCATATTAGTCCGCTGCAGCCTCTAAAAATAACGAAAATACAGCTACTCGCTACCTGACACGACACAAACAACGCCAAGTTTTAGTCATTGAAGCAGAGGCCAAGGAAGTTGACGTACGTCTCTTCTCGTATATTACTCGGCAGAGATTAAAGTGCTTTATTTCCAACAGCCGGTTAACAAAACTGTCACGCTCTCAGGTGCGTTTTCCACCCCTTGCTATTCCTTCAGAAAATAACGAGGGCCGAATTGTTACAGATGACTCTGAGATCCAAGGTCAAATATCCAGCACGACTATACCGTACGATTATCTTGTATATGCCGTCGGTGCTGAGACGCAGACATTTGGTATTCCCGGCGTGAAGGAGCACGCATGCTTCATGAAGGAACTGCATGATGCTGAGAAGGTGCGCCTACCCCTCTTCTAGTTTCTGCCACCTTATTGAATACAATGATATCCTGCAGATGCAAAGACGGTTTTTGGACTGTATGTTTTCGCATTATCCGGTATCAGCGATGTACAACTCATAGTTGCTTTATAGGCGTAGAGAGTGCTGCCTTCCCAGGCCAAAGTGACGAGGAGAAAGACCGGTTATTGCATATGGTACGTCTGACGATTCTCTAATGCCGCTCTCTCGTGTCACTCCGCGTTTCACGTTCTTGAGAGTCGATTCCTCCATTATGAGGGAACTCTGATACATTGTAATTGCCGCCAATATGGATGAATCCTTTTCTTCTACTTGAATTTCCATCATCTGGAAACATGTGCTCATTTTTTGGCAGGTTGTAGTAGGCGGTGGACCAACAGGTATCGAACTTAGTGGCGAACTCCGTGACTTCCTCGAGGTACGTTTGCCATGTTTCACCCCTTTCACTTCCTGCCGCCTGACTTGTATCTTTATCAACTCCAAGGAGGACCTCAAGTCATGGTACCCAGAGCTTGCTTCACGGATTCGCATCACTCTGGTTGAGGCTCTTCCCAATGTTCTTCCCTCATTCAGCAAAGAGCTGATTGCGTATACCGAGCGCACCTTCAAGGAGTCCGATATCGATATCCTCACGAAGACCATGGTGAAGAAGGTCAACGAGAAGAGCGTCGTTCTCAAGGGTCCCGATGGTGTTGAACGGGAGGTGCCGTGCGGGATGGTGGTCTGGGCTGCTGTATGTTCCATATCGTTGTGATGTTCCTGCTGTTTTATGCGTCTTCTCACAGGGCAACACGAGTCGCCAAATAACACGGGATTTGATGGCGAAGCTCCCTGAAGACCAGACGAACAAGCGCGGGATTACTGTCGACGACCACCTCCGCATGAAGGGAGCTCGCGATATCTTCGCTGTCGGTGACTGTACAGCCTCGTCTTATGCTCCGACCGCCCAGGTCGCAAGCCAGCAGGGTTCATACCTTTCGCGCGTGTTCAAGTTGCTTGCGAAGAAAGACAACCTCGAGGCTGACCTGGCTCGTGCTGAGACCGGCGAAGAGGCAGAGAAACTGAAGAAGCGGGTGGATAGGGTCAAGTTGAAGCCTTTCCATTACAGTCATCAAGGATCGTTGGCGTGCGTGTTTCCTTGTTCTGCTGGCTCATTGTTTCACACATGATTTGCAGTTACATTGGCTCGGACAAAGCAATTGCTGATTTGCCTATCTTCGGGCGTGAGGTACGTTGTTTTCTTCCGTGGGTGTAGGATTTATGAATTGATTGGGGTATAGTGGACCAGTGGAGGTGTTGCGACGTTCATGTTTTGGCGGAGTGCCTACCTGAGCACTCTATTCTCCCTGCGAAACCGAAGTTTGGTTGCTGGAGACTGGGTAAGGGTGAAGTTGTGGGGACGGTGAGTAGTCTTTCTTCTGTCGTCTGTTTCTGCCTACACATGCCTTCTTTGTCTTGACCATAAATGGCCCTCATCATTTCACCACGTTTTTTATTTTATTTTTTGTGAGAACAAGGGACTAACGCCGTATTTGCAGTGACGTGAGCAGGGAGTGAGCGCTCAAACGCTCAACTAGCGAACTCGACAGGATGGAATTTCATGATCACATTTCTAGACATTATAGACTATAGAGGCACATCTTTTCTCCCCGTTTATCATTCACTCATTCATGCTACGTCATCGCTTTTGTAGCTGTCTCTCCCTCAGCCACGGGTTGAGTTGGCCTTCCGTTCTTTCACGTTTTCTTATCTCATCTTGCGTACCATGCATAGTTTTCGTAGTTGTTATTGTGGATGGGTGTTGGGAAGAGTCATAGACGCTGCTCCTCGAGGTGCATGCATTGATTGATAGACGTAGTCTACTGAGAAACATATTCTAATTACATAACTCAAGCAGCGAATCTGACAGCCTGTCTGTTGAATACCAAATTTCCCACTTCTTGCCGAGTTCAACTTTGCTGGAGTGCGAGGTTCCACCTCCAATGGTAGCTTGGTGGACAACAGGCTGTTCGCAAATAATGACTGACCTTGACTGACCCTTCAAAAACAAGGCCCATCCTTTGAATCTGAATATTGAATGGAACACAGACTCTTCCTTCTATATGGCTAGGGGGGCCTGCACCAACTGTCATTGTTTCCGCCGTCCGCGAGTGCGACAACCGCCGGCCGCGGCACTAGCCCGGGGGGCGTGCTTCTTCCGCTGGCGCTGTTTGACGCGACAGCGAATGGCGTGATTGTGGACATGACATACAAACCTGCTGAGACGCCCCTTCTAATGCTCGCGAAGAGTGCAGCAGTTATGAGGGTTGAGGTGCTCCTGGAGCAGGGCTGTGTGCAATTTGAAACATGGACGGGACGTAGATGCCCGAAGCATGTCGTGTCGAAGAGTGTGTTGGAGAAATATTTTGCAGCTGCCTAGGTGGATCCAAGTCTGTGTTTGGATGCTAAAAGTCGTTGACATATGAGCTTGATATGAATATCATTATTTGCCCCAGCAGGTATCTACCGATGTCATTTATTGGTGTATTCCTTTTCTCCCGCCCGTCTGTTTCTGTTATGTAGTACTAGGCTGTTGTCCTAGCCGTCGTAATTAATAGCCGACGAGAGCTCCTCGCGCGGGTCATAGTCCACGAAGTTAGTCTCCAACTCCTCGCGCGGGTCATAGTCCACGAAGTTGGTCTCTAACTCCTCGCGCTTCTTGTCTGGTGCAAAAGGTTTGATACTCCAATGAATAAATGGCAGATTAGTTATATTCTCACCTCCTGGACCGTCGTACCAAGCATATATTATAGTGCCAGTATCCAGCTCCTCGCGCTTCTTAGTGATACCTGATGCAAAAGAGTTGATGCGTGAATGAATAAATGGCAAGTCAGTGTATCCCACCTTCAGGAATAACAAGGCCATCGCGTGTAACGTGCGAAATATAAGTCACGGAGTTGGTCTCAAGTTTGTCGGATTTCCTACCTTCTTCTGAGAGATCACGTCGAAAGTTCGCGTCAAGTTCCTTTGGTTTAGCTGAGTGATACATCGAGGCATTTGAGTTACTATGATAATGCTGAAGTTTGTCTGATTTCCTACCTTCTTCTGGGAGATCACGTCGAAAGTTCGCGTCAAGTTCCTTTGGTTTAGCTGTGTGGTACATCGAGGCATTTGAGTAACTATGATAATGCTGAAGTTTGTCGGATTTCCTACCTTCTTCTAGGAGATCACGTCGAAAGTTCGCGTCAAGTTCCTTTGGTTTAGCTGAGTGATACATTGAGGCATTTGAGTAACTATGATAATGCTGAAGTTTGTCAGATTTCCTACCTTCTTCTGGGAGATCACGTCGAAAGTTCGCGTCAAGTTCCTTTGGTTTAGCTGAGTGATACATCAGTAACTATGATAATGCTGAAGTTTGTCGGATTTCCTACCTTCTTCTAGGAGATCACGTCGAAAGTTCGCGTCAAGTTCCTTTGGTTTAGCTGAGTGATACATTGAGGCATTTGAGTAACTATGATAATGCTGAAGTTTGTCAGATTTCCTACCTTCTTCTGGGAGATCACGTCGAAAGTTCGCGTCAAGTTCCTTTGGTTTAACTGAGTGATACATCAGTAACTATGATAATGCTGAAGTTTGTCGGATTTCCTACCTTCTTCTAGGAGATCACGTCGAAAGTTCGCGTCAAGTTCCTTTGGTTTAGCTGAGTGATACATCGAGGCATTTGAGTAACTATGATATGCTGAAGTTTGTCGGATTTCCTACCTTCTTCTGGGAGATCACGTCGAAAGTTCGCGTCAAGTTCCTTTGGTTTGGCTGAGTGATACATCGAGGCATTTGAGTCACTATGATAATGCTGATGATCATGAATGCTCACAGGAAAGCTTCTCAATCGAGATGGCTCTTGGCGTGGGTGACGCTGCAGCGAGAATGACGAAAGATAAAAGCGCGCTAAAGAGAACAGACAGCTGCATGTTTAGGTGCGAGAGAAGTGAGTACTTCGTCAATGTTGCTACACTGGAAATTCAAGAGGACTCTTTATAAATCCTGACAGATCCGCTCGAAACGACACGATTACATACCCATTCAAACGGGGGCCAGCGGACCCTCAACCAGGAGTCATCGAGAAGGTGTGGCACCGCCACGATACAGCAATTAGGATCCCAGAACTAGGACCGGTAGACAAGTTCAAGGAAACAGCCGTGATAAGTTGCGTGGCAGTTGCTCTCTGACTAGTGCAGATCAGTCCGCTGTGGAAGCTTCATCGTCATGATGCATTCACAGTTGACCAACGTTTGGTAGTGTGAGGAGCTGCCACGTCATTTATGCAAGAGGGGCTGCGGCTTATCCTTAGGTGATTTGAAAGCACACTGTTATGCCACAGCACGTCATTGTCAGCGTCTTTGTGGTCATCAAGTGCATTTGTTAAAGTTTCGTTAACCTACGATGGAAAAACGAATCGTGATGATTGAAGGTTAAGTCTCTCCGCCTTGCCGGAGCGCTAGAGTCGAACATAACGCATGTGCCACAGGTCTCCGAGCAAAACGCTTGAGATGGCATGAGTGATTTTGAGATTCCTCAGAGCACCACGTCGGCCATACGTTTGAGAACAGCAGGATGTGCACAAGCGTCTCGTTTTACGGCAAGGTCAGATGGGTCGGGCGGACCGAGGAGCAAGGGGAAAAGTCCTTGGGAAAATTTCGCGACGAAGTAGCCACTCAGCTCATGACCCAAACATGCAACTTTCTCTTCTCTTCAGCACACTCACAGCCGTCGTCATTCTTTCTGTTGCGTACCCCATGCCAGGAGCCATCATAACACGATGCTGCGGACTGCCAGCAGCACTGTCAATTACTGAGATTAGTCGCAGATAAGCGACATGAACTTGACACGAACAGGCTCATTGCCTTGGCACGGGGAGCACTACAGGAGATAATGTGAACATCATCGTCGTCATCATCATCATCATCACCGTCATACTAATCTTCCCTGTGTAGACATAGAAGGATAATAAATTGTCATCCTGATCCAAAAGTTTGATGATAGGAATATTATTATGCCTCTGTTTCATCCAGAAGAACTTCACGGGAAGACTCTAGTGCACTTGATAGTGCATAATCGGTGGGTCCGATCCTAATAAAGGCTGAACTGTGTAAGTGATCATTAATCGTGTGGGTGGACGTACCTTGGTCGTCGACTCGTAACTCGTTAACCGAGGTTGACCGTTGTCAGGCTCCAGACCTCAGGCCTCAGAGTGGGTTCTCCAATACCTATTAGATGAAAACCTGACAAGGAAGCGTGAGAATATCACCTTCAAAACGTTCTTGACGCAACTCAAGAACAAGTTGCTCGGCGAAGTTCCATAATTGTCCAATATGAGCGATACTTATTGAATTAGAGTCTTTTTTCATGTGAGTGCTCTGCTAACAACGTTTCAGTATAGCGTCAAATTTCGGGGAACCTACGGGGGCCTTAGTCGAGCAACCAAGGCGAACTGACTTCGCGTCCGCCGTCCGACGATGTTGCTCAAAGTTGCACAAGGTCCGACTAGGCAATAATGCTTATATAAGCCTCCCTATACATTTTGCCAACAAAAATCGTTTATCATTCAGAGCTGCACACCGTACCGTATGCGGTAAACGGGTTCGCTGTCTACCATACATGATATTGGCGGACGAAGCAACTTGTAGTCAGCACTGCAAACTACTGTGTGATGTATGTATGGAGGACGTGTCAGTGACTCTGCGTGAATTTCCTTAGCTGGACAGTGAGGTGTCCGAGTGTTCGCATATCACTGTACCAAGTTGCCACTGACATTAATGTGACCCTTGCTGCTGACGGGATGCTGCCCCGCCCTCAAATGCTGATCGGCGGCCAAAGAAGAAGGGGCACGTCGCGCAGCCCAGCCTTCGTATACAGTCTCCCCTAGTCAGATCATATAGAAGGAAGAGTCTGTATCCGGTATCAACTTGCCATTCTTTTATCAGCATCCAAGATATCCTGAACAGTTTGAGATGAGCTTCAAATTCAAATTTGCGACTCCCTGGCCAGTATCGCAGGCATGGAGTTGCGTGCTCGCGGTGTTGAAGTCGCGCTTGTGCTTCGCGGTATGCAGGAATGGCAAATACTGAGGAAGAAGGAAGAGCTGTAGATATATATTCTGTGGCAGTCCGCTCGACATCCCTATCGGGTATTCCTAGTAGCAAGCAGGCCGGGCTCGCTAGAACGGGCGCTGAGCACTCAGGAATGAGGCTAAGGACCGAGGGAAAGAATGGCATCATTAGCCAAGCGACAATTGTGCTGTATGCGATGACAAGCTCAAAATGAGAAGGTAAGTTGGGCCTAACATTGTAATGAAAATTAGACCTTAGCGGCCTGTCTGCACGTTCTCCTTTAGTAGAGATAGAACCTCGGTAGCTACACCCCAGGATCTTTGGTAGCCTGCAGCTCTGAAACTGAAAGTCAGAACTCGCCCAACGTTCGAAGAGTTCTCTCACCCCATTCCATATGCGTGAATAACCGTTAGGTTCTGCTGTTCTTCCACATTCTTACCCAAATAAGGAGTCAAGCCGTCACTTCGTACAAGCGGAAGTGAGATACGTTCAGCTTCCACACGGGGACCACCTTTCCTGTCCGGCCTAAGGCCAACGTTGTGCATAAGGATTTTGGTCCCTTCTTCCTTCAGACAAGGCGCCAGGACAGAGCACCGTTCAAATATCCCTTTTGCAACCGACATATCCAAGGACGTGTCCCAGTTTCCTACTTGATGTGTTCCGTTTAGAAATGCGGTATTCGTTTGTGTCAGCCCAGGACGAGGAGTAATGGATGTCACCTGTTCTGACAGCCCGCCGCCTACATGAAAATGCACGTTAGGGATCGTGAGGACATAACTGTTTATATGTACTAACCAGACCGTACTGTTACGAATTCCTGTAAGCCAGTACATTCGACTATGATAGATTGACCCCTGATCGGATACATGGCTGTATCCTCTACTCCGATCAAAGACCGTGAACCTTCAAATCAAACCGTCAATGACTATTGGCAGCTGGCAATGGCTGGCTCACCGAGAGACGTCGCGTTGACCAACAACCCAGTTTCCCCAACAAAAGGCTTGATTTCATCCAGACTCCTTATGTGTTGACGATGAAACACAACACCACGAGACTCGAGCTCAGATCGGAGCCATGATAGATACTCCAATGGGTTGACCGTGACCGTGTTGAAAGCAATTCCCACTTTGTATGGTGTAGGGACTTCAGACTCTGACAGCAAACTGAACTATGATCCTTGTAGAATCCAAGAACAGCAAGATAAGAAATAGGACATACATCACGCACAAGGTCTTTCCACCAGATAGTAGAAAGAATGTCATCCGTCTCTCCGAGGACCTTAGAAGGTGATACCTGGAATCATTATCAGTCATGCCAATTGACAAGCGTTCAAACAAAGACTGACCTTGACTAAGCCTGATGGTGCCATATCCCATAATTTATCACTGAGAAGCCTTGTCCGTAAACCTCGAAACATCAGCGATGCACTTCTCACAAGGTTATCTGCTCCCATCTTCGTACACGCTCATCTGTAGCTCCCAACGGATGTGGAGACCAACTAGCACCCTAAGCAAGATTGAAGTAAGAAAGTGCCTCGAGAACGCTCGCCGCGAAAGGTACGCACAGCAAATGGACTTGCCCAAGCTTGAGAATGCCAATCCCCAGGCATATCTCTTGCAACGATCGTGATATCAAAAGCCACATCTGAGTCACAGGCTGCAATGTATGCGATGGTAAGCCCAATCACCCCCGCCCCGAGGATGACCAGGGGCACGTGGGACTTGGAGTCTGAAGACATAACTCCTGTAAAGTGCAAATCGATAGCAGAGATAAGGCAAGGAATAATGCTGAGCTTGGGGCTGGTACTTATAGATAAGAAGCGATTCGGTCACCATCGGACGAAAAATGCAGTCGCGTTAGTACCACGCTTGAGCTTGGGGCGGTGTTATAGTCAAGTGACTGTGAGTATTGTAGGCGGTTGAGGCAGTACGCTACCGTAGGAGATCTGCATAGACCACGCAATTTGCACTCGTCTCCCAGCCGATCCCTCTGGATCATTGGCGTAGGAGAACAACACTTGTACATCATGCTGATTGCGCACTCTGAAACTGGCGCGTGTTGAACAGAGTAGATCATGGTGCCGCTGATTGTCCGGGACCACCGATTATGAAAACGGATATCGGAGCCCCGAGAGAGAGATACATCCATCTGGATTCTGAGTACATACTAATACTAGTATGCAGCTGCGCTTTCAAATTTCGACTCCAATGATCCGTAAAAAGCGCAAGTGTACTCTGGGCCAAAATGAATGTGGGAGAGAAGAGTGGCATCATAGGGAGCTCGAGAACGACGACGACGACGAACAGCTATCTTGGTCTATCTTGGTGTTCCCCCGACCGTCGACCGACCAGTGAGGACCAGTGACTCTTCGAAACAGGTCAATGCACTTTGCAACTCTAATCGAAAACGGACATCACGTGGCGTTTTCAGGTCAATTGGTTCCGTGGAACCAATCAGCCCAGCGAGCATTCGGCCTCAACAGGTGGACACCTTGTATTTCTATCTTGCTTGTATTGACTGCCGGAGATAATATTGGGAAACAGAGGTGCAATCGTTTGATCAAAGAACAAAAGGAATAGCGCTCATCAGCAATTTAACAAGATACATGAGCAGTGACTAGCCTGTTCGCAAACCCTCAACGACAGGATGGCCGAAGCCGCAGTACTTATCTCGGATATCATCGCAAAAACACGCCAGGTAAACGAATTGAAGGAGGCGGTGGCGAGCAGATTTTTTTTGGGAGGCTCAAGGACATGTTACGCGGCACCAGGCAGACATTACATTTCTAGCTATAGAATCCACCAGATGGATTCTCTATTTTGTTGATTTTTTAAATCAGGATTTCGCGTTCGCCAAGAGCACATGCCAGCGCTCACGCTCGGATCAGACAAACAGTTTCCAACGTTGTTTGAAGAGTATCTTGCACAATGAGAGTCGATTCACCATAAATCCAAGGCGGACCAGCCGATGATATTGAGCTGCAACTTGATCTACCTATAAGTAGTTAATGCTCATACCTAGTCGATAAAGATACATAATAATACAATAGGTGGGTGGTACGTAGCCCGTCAACGGGCTGCACAAGTCGAGTCCGATCTACCACCCAAAGGTTTCTTCGTGGAGCTTAATTCCACCAACAGCCGTGCACAAACGAATGTCAGACTCTTTCACCACACGTGCCGTGGAATTCGCCAGTGCAACAGGACCACAGACGCCAACGAACACACCGTTAAAACCTCCGGCTGCCATCGTGTCCGTTATCGCTCCATCGAGCAGCTTATTAAGTTTGGGGCGGCCAGGCATGAAGCTGATACCTGGCGGAAGGTACATCCCGTCGAATGTCGTGCCGGTCGCACGGGTGTAGAATACACGTACGTTCACACGGGTAGATGGGCTCTTTTCTATCATAGACGTGAAGAGGGGGAGGAGAGGGGTTAAAGATGCTGTGCGTGGGCAGATGAGCATCATGATCAAGAAAGTGAGTGAGACGATGGTACGTACCAGGGTCTTGGATGGACCAAATGATATCAATCACCTTCACATCCGTGGCAGCCTGGATCAGATCCTGCACTGCTGACAACGCGAAGGAGACACCGCTCCCACCAACAACAAACATCGCCCCAGAATAGCTCGACATCACGGTGTGTCCTACACCGCCTGCGGGGAAAGAAAGAAATATGGTGAGATGCATTAATTCCCCGGTAACACGACAACGCACCATAGGGACCCTCGACCATCACTCTCACATCACGGCCGACTTCCATGCCGGTTTCACCATAAGTAGCCGTTTGAGCCATGTTGAAGAGACTGCTCGTCCAGCGGCCAGTCTTCTTACACATAAGAACCATTCCTTCTGACGTCTCTGTCACGTTCGCGATGGTGAAAGGATGCACCTCAGACCATCCCCACCATCCCATGGATGAAGACAGCACGCGCAGGCGGACGTGTTGCCCTGCACGCCAGCCTGCATTAAGCGATGGTACCTCGACTCGGGTAATCCCGAGCTCTGGGAGAGGACGCAACTTTGCTATAGTGACACGGGTCTTAACGGCACGAACGATGTGATCCAGGATATAGAAGACACATGCAGCCATCACGTAGGGAACACAGGTAGGCTCATGGTAGCATGCCTATACAAAATCAGTGTCGGTAACGAGATAGGGGGTAAATGCTTACAGCGAATAAGAAGATGATGAGGCTCACAACATGCGATACGATGAAGAGGTTGTATGATTTTGATCGAACGTATTCGGTCGAGCAGAATCCCAGGAGGTCCAAACATATCAATGCGACGATGCCCCAGCGAATATAATCCTCAGCGAGCTTCTCAGAAATGGTGCCTGCGAGGCTCCATTTGTAGACTACCCCGAGCACACATCAGATGAGACAAACGCGTAGAAAGCACAAGGCAGTACATACCATAACCGAGGAAGTGGACATTTGCACCAATGACCATCAGCCTTCCTACCAGGCGGTGAAGATAATTCAACTACATGCCGCGATCAGCGGAGTAGCAAAAAAACACGTTGATCAAGCACACCTTTTCGTATCCAACACCCACCATCATACCAATGATGTTGTTCTTGGTGGCTAATGCATATACAAAAGGAATTTGAGAAGTGATGACAAAACCGGCTCGGTGAGGGTCCGTGAACGGATTTGACTTGTAGAAAGATACGTAGAATATAATACTGATGTACGCCAGCATCAGAAGAATTTGACCAACGGAATAGTTGTCGTGAATACGGTGGCGGAACAAAGACGTCACATGGTGCAAGAGAGATGATGCAGTAGGGTCACGGTTGGGAATCATCGGCAGGGCTTTCTCATCAACGACAAACGCCAATCTGACTCGGTTTTGATATGGTAATGGCTCGCAGGTAGTCGAAGAGTCTGCGGGATCAAAATCCACAAAGGGCGCCTTCTGAGGGTCAACAGGGTATGAAAGAGATAGGTTGAGGTTGATCTTTGGCCTGGTAGAGGGGAGAGGTACTACTGAACGAAGAATGTGGCCTTGAGACCATTCCGACCTGCGGCTGAAACGAGCATACGCGCGGGGGAGACTGGCAAGGGTAAAGATGAGGATGATACCAAAAATCAAAATGTCTGCATGGTAAACAAGGTCGTCGTCCAGGGCCATGATGTTAAGGAGAGGCTATGTGAGTGGCGAAAGGAATGACAGAATTTCTGTGGGCTTGAAGATACAATCGGGACTTCCAGAAGCCCACTCGAAAAAAAGGAAGGAAGGGAGTGGCCTACTGGCTAAAGATCAAGTAGGTGGACAGGACGAGCGGGAAGGGAAAGGAAAAGACTCACTATATAAGTTCATTATTATAGACCAAACGCTCACAACAATGAATGTTCCGATATAGAAACACTGCAAGGCGAGTTGCGATTGTGTTGCGAAGCCCCGCATTAATGTCCATCCGTGTGGGACCTGGGTGTACCTTGTGCATTCTGCCAACGTTACAATCAGATTAGCCTGAGATATACCGTACTACGGGGGTTGCGACTGTTAAACATTTTGACTGCTGCCAGTGGGCTTGGCCCCGGTTCTGGAACGCTGTCTTGCGGATAGAAAATGCGAAGGGTGAAGAAACACACTCGGACATGCATGCCTGTCAACAACAACACATTGTCGTGGCGACAATGCGACATTCTCCCAACAAAAGGTTTGTTCCCTTTAGCATCGAACCAACTAATTTACCACGACAGAGTCGGACAGAGGGTATCCATAGGTGATATTGCCAGATCTCGGACCTCACTGGGCCTCAGGCCTCAACGTTCAACTCCAGAGAATCGTGCTCGAATTCGGAAAGCCCCGTTCCTGCTCAGCTCTCATAACGTTAGCTATTGCTTGACGATAGAGTTTAGCCCGTATCATGACGCGGCGCCCAACTGACTGATAGTTACTGGCACTGGTAACTACGATTGTTTTTAACACCGACAGGGGGTAGGTAGGCTTTCTGAATCGAAAAGCAAACAGAGTCCCCACAGTACTTAACCGTTGATCACCGTCGCATGCATGAATGGTATCTAACGCGTTCCTCTGCAATGCAGGCCAGTGCAAAACTTGCTCGATCAAGCTAGTACCTAGATCACTCGTCCTTGTTGGATATCCTCTTGTATAGATACAAAGAAGGGTACATCACCTTCACGACCCCAGTACGTAAATCTCTGAATGTGTGCCAAGCTTTTGTTACTTATTTTACATGGGACTGTCTCCAAGACCAAAGACCTCTTCTACAGAGCCACTTGCTAGATCTCAGAGCCTATCTCACCTCAGATAACGCGCGACATCCTCCCATGACTCCGCAGCAGACCAACGCGTTACATGTCTTATCATGATGATCAGCCTATGTGGATCACATGGCTGTTGTGCATCGCAAGAACGTTGGGTGTAGCATGTACATCATGATACACAGCCGAAACGTTTCGGACAGGATTGAGTTAGAGTCTACAGCTTGATTACAGTAGGGGAGGCCAGCTGTTTGAATAATAGAGCAAGCACGTGTTTGAACCCCTGCGTGGACAAGAAAGTCTCCTCGGACATGGTCCACATTGGCCCAAATACAGCAGCACGACGAGTGCGCAAAGTTTTCGGTATGTACAATAGTACGTGTGACACTGATAAGTGAGAACCCCACCAATCAGGTCACCCGTGCGTGTCATCCTCGTCGTTAACGTGGGATTCCAAGCACAATGCCAAGGGGACTTGTCGATAATCGTCGCCCAACGATGCTGGGAGTACTCTCATCTGAAGACTGTCAATGCGGATTCCAAACACGAATGTCAAGGGGACAGTAGGCGCGGCCACCTATCACCGATCTGATGATTGACTAGAATCTAGGCATGACAGTCATCACTGGAAAGCCAAAACGAGGATTGATCTCTCAGTATATCCCAAGCAGCAAGATGCGACCTGGTGAGTGAGCAACAGGCAAGCATTAATCGAATTTATCCGAAAACCCTATGTGGCATCGTGACGTATCCTGACCACGACACACCTACTGGCTGCCGACTCTACGGTTCTCTGGTTCCCTTGCCATCTGGCTCTTACTCCTCGTCCTTGGACGCATCTTTGAATACCATTCCCATGCCAGCCGAATAACTTCACCATCGGCGTCATAGGGTGTTGGAATTTCGCTGTATCCCGGGCGTGCCGTTGGGTGGCGCACATATATAGCGCTGCAGGTGGGGAAGGAGACCTCTGCATAGGCAGGGATGAAGATGAAAGGAGACGCATATGGTGGGAGGTGGAAAGGCGTTAACGAGGGCTTTGTAGATGTAAGTTTTGCAGCAGGATTGGTATGGGAAGGATCCAAGGACTCGGTTTTAGGCTCCGGGTCTCGGGGTTGTCCGCCTTCGGACTCTGCCATAGAAGACCCGGGCTCTTGGAGGAAACGAATGGCTGCAGGGTCAACGGAAATCATGTCACCTGGGGCTAAACGTGTATTGGCATCCGTATGCTGGAGATGTGTATTAGCGAATATAACACCAAAGAAGAAAACAAGCCACCTTCTTGCCATTGAGCAGGATGGATCCATGAATGACAAGTCTCCGTGCCTCATAGACACTGTGCGCAAAGCAGCACCGGAAGATGAACACATCAATGCGTCGCTCCACCTCTGCAAGCATCAAACTGCCCACAGGAGCCAAGCCTTTCCTTTGCTCATCATATGCTTTCTTCTTCGCTCTCTCCAGCTGTTCGGTACGTCCAGCGAACGCGTCGAGATCACCACTACTAGACAGCGCGTGCTGACGAGGCCGCACGTCAGGAAGGGTGTCAGGGAGGTACCACCGCTTGAATATTTTCTCGTTTATGAAGTCGCCGTGGTACGCACGCACGAGTGCTTTCGAGATCCAACGCTGTTGAAAGAGCGTCATAGGCGAGCGGGTGAAATCAATGGCCTTGGCCTCGGCCCCGCAGGAGCGCCTCCAGAGGTTGTAGAGGTTACGCGGAGACCAGCTCTGTTAGAAATGTTTTGCGCATTTAGGCTTTAGCTGAAAAGAAAAGCTAGGAACTGACCATTCGAGGCATGGCCTTCCGGAATGCAAAAACGTTGGCATCCCTCATGGTGGGCCTTGAGTGTCAATATATACTAGGGTGTCCCGAGCTGCTCCCAACAAAAATCTAGACAGAGCTGTTCGACCCCCAAGTGGGTTTTGGAAGAAAAACGTGACTACCAAAAACGGTAATCAGCTATCATTTCAACGCGTCTTGACTCTTGTGCATCTACCGCCGCGCGCGTCCAGCTTGCAAGTTGCAGTAAACTCCATTATGGACCCTTACACCCCACGAACGCGTCCAGGAGGCCGTAAGAAGAACCTTGGTTTGTCTGCGAAAGAGTACAGCAAGGTACGAGTCTTCTTGCCTGCCAAGTATACTTATTATGACATGCAGACGATCGACCATTCAGATCACAGGCACTATCGCTTCTGTTCGCAGAAACAGGCAACTGAGCGACGATATTTTTGAAGACGCAGATGTCCGCGTGCGCTCATCACGAGACAGCCTTGGAAAAAGTGCGTGGTTTTCGATGATTTGCGTACTAAAGTAGTGATGGCATGCAGACCACGAGCCATCATTTATCGCTGAGACTTCGTTCGTGCGCGCACCATTGAACTCGCGTGTTGGTGCATCTGCTTCAATACCAAAGTCAAAGGGTAAAGCAAAAGAGGATGTATTGGACAATCTTCCTGTGGATATCCAAGAGGCTTTGATTTTGGAGGATCTCCTTTATGTCTTGATGGTATGTCTTCACGAGTGGTTGTTATGTTCAAAGTGGATTTCTGTTATCAGCCCGGACATTCTGCGACCTTATTTGTGTCAGAATTTTCGTTCGCCGTTTTGTTCTTCTATCCATCTCAAATTTTGTCTCTCTCACTTTCCTTCGTCTCAGTCCATATCCATCTAGAAATTGCAGCAATGACCGGGGGTTTGGTACGCCCACTTAACATCACAACATGTCTCATCAATTTGTTTCTTCTTGGTTCTCGTGCATCTGTCATATGATTCACCTCGTCCTCTTGCTAAAACTCTGTAGGGCATTGAAGGAACATATATCTCCCATCATCCTGAATACTCGCCAGAAGATGACGACCCTCTAAAGGGAATATCTTTTGTCGTTTCCTCTCCCCTAGGTTTGTCTGACAGCTCAGTGGAGATCGATTTTGTTCATACCTTTACAGACTCGTCTCTTCGAGACCTGACGGAACGGATACTACCCCTTGGCACTTACTATACTGCTATCTCCTCTTTTGTGGAGAGCCGCAGCCACCTTGATTTTGGGCTTGTCAATCATGCCCTCTGCGCTGCTATCCGAGACATGCTCAAGGTCTGTTTTTCCCATTGCTCGAGCGTAGTCTTACTTACCCTTTCAAAGGACTATCAAACACTTCTCTCTCAACTCGAACATGCATTCAACACCTCGCCACAATTCAGTCTACAGAAATTATGGTTCTACGTCCACCCGACAGTGCATACTCTATCCCTTATCTACCAGCTCATCCTCGAGCTGGCTACCACCGATGACGACGACGCCTCTTCTTCCTCATCTTCTTCTGAGTCCGATCCAGAACAGGCAGCACGAGATGAAGCACTTGGGCTCGGCGGGGCGAAGCTGAAGGCCGTTTTGTCTGACATGAAGAAGAGTACATCAGACGCACCTATTAATGTGAAGGGTGGAGAAGTACTAACGGTGATATACGAGCGCATGCAGACCATGTCAGGTGATCCCACCGCGGTCAAGGTATACGGCACTCTTCTAACTGCTGCGGGGGTGCCCTATGTCGAGATGCTCCGAGTATGGACAACTACGGGTCGTCTCGAAGACCCGTACGAAGAGTTGTGTGTCAAGGAGAGCAAGTTCATTAGTAAGGGTATTTTGGAAGTGGATTACACGGATGAGTATTGGGAGAGGCGATATACGGTGAGCTTTGTGTCAGAACGGAGACGGGGTATGTGAGCTGATGTCTGAGTAGCTTCGCGATGGCTCGACACTTTCTTCGAAACGTCAGCATACAGGTGTTCCGCCACCACGTACTGCTGGGGGTCGATTACCCGGTGGTGCTTGTATACCTCCCCTTTTGGAGGGTTGGAAACACAAGTTTTTACTTGCGGGCAAATATCTCAACGTGATACGTGAATGTGGGATCGAGGTGCAAGCCGATCAGAAGGATTTGACGAAAAAGTCGCTGTCCATGGAAGATGAAAAGTATGTTTTCCGTTAGTTTGAGTCGCCGTGTCTTTTTTCATGGACATTTTCAGGCTTTACAAATTCATCGAAGACGCGTATACGCACGCGAACCGCACCCTCTTACGTCTCCTGCTGCAAGATCAACAGCTCATACCCCGGCTCCGCTCTCTCAAGCGTTATTTCTTCCTGGCCTCCTCATCCTTCCTCACCCACCTCTTAGACCTTGCCCACACAGAACTGAAGAAGCCCGCGAAAGGCGTCAGTATTGTGAAGCTACAGAGTCTGCTCGACCTCGCACTTACAGGGGAAGATGCTGCGTTCCGCGAAGATGTGCGAGTCAGCATCTCAAGCAGTGGTTTGTACGAATGGCTACTCAAGGTCATCAGCGTAAGTGGCGTGATCGGCGGTGAGGAAGGTGAGGGCGTACCAGATGAAGAAGCGAAGAAGGATCGCGACAAGGAGAAGGATGACAAGAAGCCCATGCTAGGTATGTGCGTCAAGCTTCTATGCTCATCCTTGCTCATTCCAAACAAGCAATCGATGCCCTTACACTCGACTACAACGTGAAATTCCCGCTTTCACTCGTCATCTCCCGTAAAACAATTCTGCGCTACCAGCTCCTCTTCCGTTTCCTCTTGCACCTCAAGCATGTAGAGCAGTCTCTCGCATCCATGTGGATAGAACAGAAGACAACTCCCTGGCGGCGCCCCGTGCCTGACCATCCCGAGTTTGAACAGTGGCGACTGCGAGTTGCCCTCCTGAGAGCTCGTATGCTCGCTTTCGTCCAGCAAATACTGGCGTTCACCACATTTGAGGTTCTTGAACCCAACTGGCGGGCGCTAGAGGCGAAATTAGCCAAGGTAACTACCGTAGACCAACTTCTGAGGGATCACGTAGACTTCCTTGATACATGTTTGAAAGAGTGCATGTTGACGAGTGCCAAACTATTGAGGGTATGTATGCGACCTCGGGCCCAAACACACGCTGATCATTGTATTGTCAGGCATACTCCCGCATGATAGTGACATGCTCCACGTTCGCACTGTACACCTCCTCCTTCACCAAGTCTGCCAATCAAGCACTCGCAGCAGCAGAGAGCGGCGACGGCGACCAAGCGATGAACAAACGCTGGGAATTCCTGAAGAAGTTTGAGTCCAACTTTAACCACTGGTGAGCGTCTCTTTTGTCTGCGTGTGTTGGAAAGTGAGATTCTGACTCTGCTCGTCTCTAGGTTCAAGGTAATGTTCTCTCATTCTTACGATTACCGCAGTCCCGGCTGATAATTATTTTTGTGCAAGTTTCATCTGGACTGCGTACAGTACTACGCGTCGAGTGAGAATGTGTCGCTACTTCCTCTTGTTGTGCGGTTGAGCAGCATCAAGACGATGTCGTAGCCTCAGAAGTCACAAGTGTCCTGGTCCAAATGCAGTTTTGAGTGACAGAGAACGACGCCAAACATTCTGGGTCCTTGCTTTCAGTTGCTGTTACTTTTTTTTGTTTTTCTAGCCATGCTCGATATATATATTGCTGTATTACGCCATTAGGATGTGAGGAATACGGGCTCCGGCGGTTATTTGAATAACTAATGATCGATGCTTGGGCGTCCAGTGCTATAGCACTCGAACCAGGCTATAATGCAATATATTATATTGTACATGTATGTCCTTCATGAAGTGAACTTGACTCGAGTGATATATCCTGCTGACTGCAGGTGCTTATGATGAACATCAAATGGATATGGAATATACTGCCGACCGTGTCAGATATTGAACCTTGCACATTATAATTATAATATTCTCATGGTCAGTACTCAGGTCAATGTTTGTGATTATCGGGCCTGACTCGCGGACGTCTTAAAACATGCCCTGCAAAGGTCCTCATGGTGCTAAACATCCAGTCCTCAAAAGCAGAGACTATAGCAAGTAGTAGATTTCTGTTACTAGAGCATAGCTAGTCTCCCCTAGCCAAACCATATAGAAGGAAGACAGTCGTTCCTTAGAGCGTAGCCAGAGGTTGATTATTGGCCAGACCTAGTTTTCAAATGGCGAGAGTATTTGTGATGAGGTAACGACACTGCACGAGTTGGAAATATACAATTCATTACGCACTGCCACCAGGTGATTGCTTAGTTGCGAGAACGCTGAGTCCACAATCAAGTTTAAAAGAGTCAGATCAAGATACTGGGATAGAGTTATTACATGAGACCAGGGAGTCATAGCAAAAGGCATGTGGAATGGTACAGGGAAGTCACTTGTAGGTGAAACGGTTGCCGTGACGAGGCCAGACCTTAATACACAATACTTGGTGAGTTACATCCACAAAAAAGTCAAGTCATAGTTATCACTCACCTATTCTATATATGTAGAACCTGGCGTTAGGTTCAGTAACTTGAAGGGTAGTAATTGAAGTTGACAAGTTCCTCACGCACTTCCTCGCGCGCTGTGTCGAGTTCCCCGTCCCTCTTGTAACCTTTGTAGTTAAAGTCATCGGCGTCAAGTTCCTCACGCTCCTCCATGTTGAGCTCCTCGTGCCTCTTGTAACCTTTGTAGTTAAAGTCATCGGCGTCAAGTTCCTCGCGCTTCTTGATGTTGAGCTCCTCTTCCCTCGCGTAATGTTGGTAGTTAAAGTCATCGGCGTCAAGTTCCACACGCTTCTTCATATTGAGCTCCTCGTCCCTCGAGTAATGTAAGTAGTTAAAGTCATCGGCGTCAAGTTCCTCGCGTTTCTCCGCATCTGGCAGCAGGTCGCGCTTGTCAACCTCCGCATATTCTAAGGCGTTGCTGACGGTCATGAACACTCACAGGAACGTTTCGTGCGGGCTTCTTGTAGGGGGTGCGCAGCAACAAGAATCATGATGGATGCGAACACGCTAAGGAGAAGAGAAAGCTTCATGTTTGAACTAAGATGAGGGATTATTACTTCGTCAATGTACTACGTTGAACATTAAAGAGGGCTTTTATACCTTTTCGAAGGTCTGCTCACGGCTCGGGTCATTTGGCTTTGCCGGGAAACAAGAGGATTGGGCATGTATTGAGACCACAACTTCACGACGCATTCCAATCGAAGATAGTCATCCCTTCTGAAAATTACGATCATGATGCACCCACCATGTAGCCGCTACGCCGATAATACGCAGTATCTAGATTGGATTCATCTAAGCCTTATCCCCTTCAGATTTTTACGAGGGATTTAGAAACTGACATTCTCATCGAGGACCGTTGTCAAAATGGACACAAGGTTTCAAAGTCCATTCAGCACTGAGCAATATTAAGTACTTGCGGAAATCTGAAAAATCCATTCGTGTGCTTCGGTCCATATCGAGACCACAAGGACTTTGATTCTTGACGTCCCTCAGGTCCCAGGTCCGATTATACGCTGCTATACGACTGCAATTGATCAACCAATTGTCAAGTGTCCAAGGTGGAGATCAGTTGTGGGGACAGCGACAAATGGGATGGCGCGGAATGTCAAATTTGATACTCCGTGAACGGTATGTGCGACCACTACATAGCACTCTGAAAGGTTTTTGAATACCCTATGGTAGATATCAGAGACCACGCATGTGCACAACATATCATTGCATGGGTGAAGCTATGTAAGTACTAGTAGTCCCTTCTCTGTAATAGTCCCTATGGGGCCTGGGTTTATCGGCTCGCAAGTGTCCTGACTCCAAGCCTTCAGCCCATCTCCTTTTTTTACTTACTTACTTGGATTGGGTCCGACAAACGCCTTGCTCGCTCCTTCAAGCTCCCTCATTGCCCTTCTTTGAATGATAATGAACCGGCAAAAGGAAAACCGGGTCACCGAGCTCATATATGTTCACAAGCTAGCTACTAGTCAGCACTATCCAGAAGCTTTCTAGCAAGCTTCCCCTTGATGTGAGGGAGCTTCGGGTTGAATGTAGCGGTTGATTCGCCGCCAATTTAATTTGACAATACTCTTGAACGGCTCAAGAGTGCTTTTGACGGAGAACCTTCCAAAGAAAAATGTGCGGTAGCTAGAAATGACAGTATCATAGTTCAGCTGGCAAGGCAGGATGTTCTTGCCTCAGAACTTGATGACAAAAGGCTCAGATAAGTCACCTGCAAAATACTCTCCTTCAAGTTCCGTTCGGAATGGTTAGAATGGCACGTCTGGAAGGTGCCATTCGGTTTGAACTCGTATACCAAGTGCCTAAGAGAATCATGAATACTTGTAACAGGACATCTGAATCATCCAACACCTTACCTGAGTCCAAGTGGATATACTCGTTTCTTTCCTCGCAAGAAATCGAGAGCACTTATCCTGAACCGTCATTTATTGAGAGTCGAGATGCGTCCTCGTTTACGCGGCTCACAACATTGCTTGCACAATGACACATTTGCATGGCTGGCTTTGTCGGAAGACCTGCCGTGGGGACGGGCACCCATGCACAGAGAATTCTGTACTATGGTGGTCACCAATTTGCAGAGCAGCCAAGGGATTCTCAATCCTCTCGCAAAGCTGGCGTGAATAATATTGCAGGCGGTTAATCCCGTCCAGAGTCTTCAGATGGAGGCGCAACCGCAGAGGTGATGGACGGGATCCCTATGCAAATAGGCCGGTAAACAAACATCAGGAATACGTGCATGTGTGGCGGGTATCAATCCGCATGCTTGAGAAACTTGCACATCGACGCCATGAACAAGAGCTATGACGAAAAGAATTCACAAGCCAAAAGGAATATGAGTAGTAGCTCATATCGTACACGTGCCAAGCTAGAGGGACATGCGAATGACTTCAGAAATAATGAACATTGCATCAAAAGCTAACTGATTGGGCTGAATGTTGGCGATGAAGTGGGTGAAAAATGCTATAATAACAAAAGGAAGGAATGACTGATCCATGCGAAATTACTGGCATTTCTGCTTCCTGACATGAGAGCTCCTAAGATTATGCACTCGCAGAAGCACTCTTGCTGGGGTGGGTTGCTTTGTAGTCAGCTGTTTCTTTCTGGAAAGCTTCAACATAGGGCTAAAAGAACATATCGTTAGACATCGAAGAAAATTTGTCAACAGGGTTCACTTACGGCTTTATCAGAGGCGCTCATAGCCCTCCACCGCCCACCGGCCTCACGAGCAACATTGACCGCTGCTCTACCTGTAGCAGTGACTCCAGCTTTTTGGATAGCCCTGCCATCATCTGATTGACGGAAGTATTCTATGAATCTGTGTGAACCGTCGTTTGTCGTCAGTCTTTATATTAACCATAGCATATAAAACTGACCTGAAGAAAGCTCCTTTAGGGCGCTTGGAGTCACCCTCTTGGGGGGGTCGGTGAATCTTGCCTTTGCCATCATGTTTGCGTCGTGCGTTAATTTTCCTGACGGTCTCCTGAGGGGTCGTTTTCCAATAGTTTTCTAGCTTCTCTTCATGTTGCTTCTTCAAGACCTCAACTTCGTTGTAGTAAGGCTGTCAGAAGCGATTTTAGCACGACGTATTGTGGACATGGCAGTCTAAATGACCTGTTTATCCGCAAGAGTTAAGTCCTTCCATGTAGCTGCAGCTTGCTTGGCCAAAGACTGGGTGTCCGAGATGGTCTTGATGTCGCCCTTCTTGTCTTGTACGAGCTTCGAGAAGAAAAGCACATAGGCATTAGGGGGACGAGAAGGAGGCCGCTCAGACTTGGGTACCCTCTTGGGTGCTATAGCGACACATTAACATTCACAGTATCACCACAGCCAACATGTCCACTCACGGAGCGGCCCATCAGCCTTCTTGGATGCTGCCGTTGACTTCGGTTTGGACTTTGCTTTCGTGGTGGCTTTCGCCTTCTTTGGGGCAATTTTTTTCTTTGTAATTTTCTTTGTGGTTTTCTTCGTTGCTGTGGTTGACGCGCTTTTGGATGCAGCAACCGGCAGCTGGATACGACGCGTAGTGAAGAACGTACGACGCGTCGCCACGAATGCGGACGAAGTTAAGACCGACAAAGACGACACATTTGTGCGCAACACGGGAAGGTTGGATGCTATGTGACGAGCAAAAAGCGAGAGCATTCTGAAAACAATTGGTGAAAAGAAGTTGCAGTAAAAGTGGCGGCTAGGAGAAGGGAGAGCGGCATTAGCGCATAAGAACTATTTGGTCTTGTTGTGCAAGAGCTTCATGATCCAACAACGCTTTCAAAATTCCCTTTTTTGGGGTCGATCCATCATGGCTACGAACAACCCTCAGCTCTCTTTCGATTCAAAGTCCCTTCCAATTGCTCAACTTGAGCTCTTAAAATTCAAGGCTAACCAAATTATTGAATCTATCCAGACTCTACAGCGCACAATCGATGTCGGCGGACAGCAAGCCATGCCCGCTTGGCCAGACATCCTCTCCAAATACAATGTCATCCTCTCCCAAACACATAGCTTTTCACAATCCCTATCATCGCCTCAGGCTCAGTCCCAACTCGTCCAGGCGCAAGCCAGACTCAGCTCCAGCGTGTACGAGAAGATCGCTCTGCATCCAAGCGTCGGAATGACGGATGCTCAGCTCGACAATGACCTTATTCCTCTCTTGCGTAATCAGCAGACGACGGACGTGCTGAATATGGAGACCGCTACTGTCCGGCGTCTGGCGGAGTGTATGGCCACCCGTGGCGCCATTGCCACCAACGGCGTTCAGACTAACCTTCCTCCTACCACGGGTAGTCGGGTGACACACGAGGATGTGCTCCAGGAATGCGAGGAGATACGGAGTGCACACGATCACCGTGTCGAGCGCGCTGTCAGGGCTGTTATGATGCTTAGAGACAAGTTTGAGTGGAAACAACGCGTCGAAGTGGAGGTGGAAGAGCCGGAAGAGCTTGAATGGGATCCACGTACGGGGCACGGGGACGCTCAGATGATCAATGAAACAGAAATAGCAGTGAGTCCTGACAATGGGGAGCTCGGAGAGGGACAAAGTAGCGATGAGGAAGATATTGTAGAAGGTGAACTCACGGGAAATGATGGTCCAACCCCGGTTGCTACTCCAGCTGCAGTAGATGTTGAGATGACTTCCGCTGATGCTTCATAATGATGTACTCATCCCGGTAGGTATCAAATCCATGCTTTTGTTTCATGCGTATAGCTAAGACTGGTATACAGTTACAGGACTCTACTATATCATTCTAGTGACAGGGCGCGTCCTTCAACGCCTCAACGCATCTTGGGAGGATCTCTCTCGCCCAATAGATCTTATGATGCGTTCCATGATCCACTTCCCCCTTCTCCTTATCTCTCCCAACTTCTGCCAGTACGACTAGAGCTAAGAACAACGTATACCACGTCCTCTTCGTCCTCTGCCTCGCAAAAACAATCAACGTTCCACCCTCTCCTTCCAGATACCCTTCTTCCAACGACTTGCTTGGCCCAGGCGGCATAAAAAACGCCTCCAACATCGGGTCTCCCCACACCACTCGATCAAACGCCGGCAGCACATACGCAATCTCCACTCTAGCTTCCTCGTTCGGTCCACGAGGCTCCAAAACTTGGACATACACATCATCCGCCGAACCTGTCAACCAAACCAACGTAGGCACTTCTGCGTCTTCAAATAAAAATGACCCGATGGCGCGGGATAGGTATCGGCGTATGTCCTCCACCAACGTCCTTTGTATCTCTCCAGTGGTTTCAAGCTCGCATAGCAACTCATCCAGGAGCAGCATGAATGTATCCTGCCAACTGTAACACACATCCTCGTCTGGCTGTGTTCCTGGGATACCGAACCAATCGTTTTGGCGTGAGTGCAGGGAATGGAGGAAGGTTCCTAACTTAAGGTCCAGAAGAGCATCTTGACGTGGAGTGAGAGCTCCGCTCGATCGCAGCGATGAGAGTGACTGGGCGTTTGATGAGGGCAGTCGGAGGAAGAGATAACGGAATGGATAGCGTGCGAGAGAATCGTCGAAGCCTCTGAGTTCTGGTACAGGCAAATTGGTGTTATCGGAGATTTCTGAGAGGAGATCGCGGATGGTGCTAAGGGGCAGTGGCTGTATCACCGAGACTGGTTTAGAGTCGGGCGTCTTGAGAGCGACAGCAAGAAGGTACGATGCATTGCGGAGCACGATATCGATCGTGTAAAACTTGATAGACGATGTGTAACTGGAGCATTGCATGTAGCGAAAATCCTGTGTGTGATTGATATCTTACCTAAATCGCTGGTTGCAGATCTCGTGAAACTGTTCGATCACAGCATTGTCACCCTCGAATTGAGCGACAATGTCCTGTACCTGCTGTCGACTCGGAGTGACATCCATGGAAATCACAACTTAGAATAGGACCCCGACCGGGGTTCCACAGGCTAGGTTCGATCCAGAAATTTCAAATAGGTCCTATGGTCGTCCGAGTCCGCCCAAATTCACGTTGGCACGACATATTTCCGAAAACTTGAATATCCTTCCAGCATCGGCCGGCACTAGAGTACTACATCGACTAGGCCCCAAATTTACATGTTTTGAAACCTACAGAGACACCACTAGACAGATACTGGTGCCAATGCTAGCTCATCCGAGTCCACGATGTACAGCCTGTAAGCGTTTTTTGGGCGTTGTCGACATCGTACCTTCGAGTCCCTTCAAACATTCACCAGTAATATTTTTGCCATCCATCCATCCATTTCTGCGTGCGTACGGCGGGTTCGAAGTGTTCAAACTAATTTGACTTAAGTTCTCCACTGTCGCAAGCTCACAATTGTAACCCAAAGCGACAGAATTGGCTTTCGACGATCATCCTGGTCACCATCTGGCTACAATTTCCGATCGTGACCGTTGCAACCACCTTCACCCACACACTTTGCTTTGCTAGCAATCGAGGTCCCCAGTTGTATGACACATTCGTGCGCGTGATGATCCAACCACGATACTGATGCAATACGGGATTCCGGTTTGCACTGTGCACAGATGTGCGCAACATTCAAATTGCCCTTCCGAAGTTCATCAATCATTCGCTGGCATGCATCGAGTACTTCCGCCCTCCGCAAGAACTGGAACTTTCTGATAGATGAGCTTGTAGACTTGGCAGGATCTACTAACACTGAAAACAGCTTCTGATCATTGTTGGACGAAATTCGTAACCAACGATGGTCAGGGTCCGTGGTCGGCCTTCCGCAATCAGATCATTTAAGTCCCAAATTTGGGTCCACAACGTTCCTCCCAGTGAGTTTGCTGCCGATGACTATTTCGTCACTACTACTTCATTGATTATTTGATACCCAGACTGAACTACATACACCGAGGTGATGTAGCGGGTGGGTGACAGTGGCTGTAATAATTTTCTGGAGGCCGTGGTTTCGCGCATAGCAATAAAGTTGAGTTAAGTAATGCAGAACGAGTCCAGGTGCCCCAGCAGCATCATCTTATCCTGGGGCGTGTATTAGCATTGACGTTGATGTGTGCGCGGATAGCGTACCACTTTTGACGAAGGTAAAGATGACTCGGCCGTCGACTTCCAATGTGGTCCTGCCTTGCCATCTCCGCACCAGCAACGACAATTGATACGAACGCAAACTGCAGAGTTTCAGCATCCATACCAAGT
Source organism: Suillus clintonianus (assembly GCF_016758775.1). Taxonomy (NCBI): domain Eukaryota; kingdom Fungi; phylum Basidiomycota; class Agaricomycetes; order Boletales; family Suillaceae; genus Suillus; species Suillus clintonianus. The sequence goes on from NW_024539294.1 coordinate 60,932, forward strand.
CGGTGTGTAAAATAGATTTATTGTGCGTCAATTGATTGAGGTCACTGCGGTTTAGAAATCCGTATGGATTATCGGATTGTCAGTGATTTCCAATGTTCTTCAAACACCCGTCTATTCATTTGCCCACAGCAGCAAGTCATCCATCGTCCACTGTCCAGCTGGATGACGGATAATTGATATGACAGATGCCCAGCATGCGAAGCTTCGCCCTGCAGATTCTTTTGACCACCCAAGCCCACAGGAAGATAGAGGAAGATCTATATGCGGATATGATAGTATACGCTGTTATTACACACGCGCCAGATTACAACGAATAGGATAGAGTTGGACTTTATGTTAACTCCGGTGCCACTCCGTGATCCCGTACGTCTGCGGCATTTGAGCATTTATTTAAGTCATGTACGACCACTACTTATATGCTACTTGGGATCCCTTGTAACTGGTTCTGCATAGAGGTCTGGTTCTGCATAGTTGCCCTGTGTACAATGTACCGTGAGGTCAACACGATTATATTTGATGGAAAGCAAGGCTTACCACTGCGATTTCACGCTTGCCAAGCGGTTCTGCATGGAGATCTGGTTCTGCGTAATTGCCCTGCGCACATTGTAACGTGAGGTCAACACGACGAGATTTGACGCGCAAACCAAGGCTTACCACTCCGATTTCGCGCTTGCCAAGCGGTTCTGCATAGAGGTCTGGTTCTGCATAGTTGCCCTGCGCACATTGTAATGCAAGGTCAACACGGTAAGATTTGATGCGCGGAGCAAGGCTTACCAGGGCATTGCTACGCTTATGAAGGTCACCAACTGCGCGAGCAGCCTGCGGACAACGTATGTAACTTTGACGTCAATGTGATAAGATTTGACGCGAATCGAGGCTTACTGGCACTATTCCAGCATCGACAAGGGCTGTCAAGCCGAGGATAATAACGAAAGCAGTAGAAAGGCGGGTAAACATGATGGTGAGTTTGTCTTACTTGTGCAAACCAGAGAAAATTTGTTGCAGCTTGATTGTTGGAGCTGTCTGATGTGCAATTATGCTCAGTTTTTATACCCCACAGACAAAGGAATGTTTCATGGGGATGTGAAGGAATTTCCAAATATATGACAGTACTGGAAGAATTGATGGTACAAAACTTCCAATGGTAATTGTCAAAAGGAGGTTTTGGTCATCAACACATACGTGGCCCAAGTCACGAGGAATGGCAGTCCGGTAGAAAACTGTTCAAGTTACTGCAGGACCACACGTTCGTATACTTTGATATACACAGCAGCAACGATCCGGAAAGAATCCGTTCCAGATTGTAGGACCTTGCCAAGGCCCAATATTAAGTCCAAGACCCTCAGTAACTCGTGATGGTCGATTTGAATTATGTGTACCACATTGTGCCAGTGAGCCATGTATGGTGACCAATGCTGAGCACTGAGCGCCGAAGTAATAATAGACACGGGCTCGTGTTGAGGAGCTGTGCCAGGCAGTGGAGTCAACGTGAATAAGTATAACTTGAAGTGATATGACGATTGTCCAGCATGGAAGGAGCTCGGTCTAGCTCGGTAGGTGTAGCGGTGGTGTATAAGTGTTCCGTCATGATGCATGATTTTAAATAATTAATGAAGATGTAGTGAAAAAAGCCACCGGGAACATTAACATGCTCATTGATCATAAGGAGAGATGATCCATGCTTGATTAAATGTAGCCCACCGGAATAACCCGGGGACCATAGAACATCAAGCTGAGCGGAACGCGTCGTTTTCTTTCTACATTCGCCTCTCAATCCACGACGTCGATGAGGTTGGCATACTTAGCTCGGCTCGCGTATCCTCACTCGCGCCTACATATATACCCGCCCGCCACCCCCTTTTCTATTTACACTACATAGTACTGCAGCTCGCACTTTGGTCTGTCACGATGTCCATCGAACTTGTGTGCTTCGAAGTCCAAAAGGGATAAGTACTACATACAAATAAATAAATAAATGCTATGCGGCAGACAGCCTGATGATCACTGGGCAGAAGAGGAGTTGATATGAAGTGAAACACACCCTGCCCATCCGATTCGTGGTAATCCACATGCACTAGTAAAAGTATACTTAATGTGAGGATTCGGTGCGGTCATGCCCTCTCGTGCGACCTGACATGCGATGCATCGAAATTTGCACCAGTACGTGACATGGTGCCACAACTTGGAGCCTGCCCGGGCTCCGAAATTCGTCGAGTAAGAATGTCTTCACGGCGTGAGACACTAGCTATCAATGCGTTCATGGCGCTTGGGACAGCGGATCATACAGAAGAAGCGCGAGTCTGAAATTCCGTGCAGATGGAGTGCCTAAGTACCGAACTCCAGCCCGCCGTGAATGCAGGAAAGTCACCCAGCGTGTAATTTTTAACAAGCAGCTATACACAAGCATGATGCTGAAGGAAGTTGCAATTGCATTCGACGTACATTCGGGCATCTTCTGGTATAATAGCCTATGGAACTCAATTCGTAGTAAAACCATACGTTTCTGTGGATACGTCCGGCGTATAGTGATCTATGTCAAAACCGCATCAGGAACAAATTGGATCAGGAATGCAATCAAGGAGGGGAAAGCAGGTCGATGGTATCCTCCAAGCGGACCATCTTGGATTTAGGGACAATTACGCGATGCTCGTCTACCCAATCCAATATCTTCTCGAAGTTTCTGCATTGATGGGGAACATCGAAATTAGGAGAGGGAAGTTCGTCACCCTCAACCCAGTCATAAGTGACCATTGACACGTCACCACGACACATAATGTTCTGCCTGAGCATTTCGATGCAGTGGTCTGAGGAATAACATAAGGAGGACTTGCGATGGGAAGGAAGCCATATAACTACCGAGATGAGTACGCCATATCTCGGGGGAGCCGTTGAGGGCATAATCAGAGGATCTGTAATAGTCGCCGTAGCTCGCTCTGCGAAGTATGTTCTACATGGGAGTGAGCAAAGATTCAGCCCTCCCTGTATTACAACTGACTGTACAATGGAGCATGTGAATGGCTGAAATCGTCGCCATATAACCTCCGCCATATTCGTCTGGATATCTAGCCATGGAGGGAGAAGGTTTCTCCCCTGATCTGAGCAGTTCATCAGGCATCAAACGAACTGAGCGCGCTGGATAATATTGCCTATTAATAATTGCATATGTAATAAGCGAAGCATGACACAACCATCGTCAGATATAGCATCCCAAGCGGCATCGAGTTCTGGGTTCGGGGTGCCACGATATATGGAAGTAGCATCAAAACTTCCGTTGAGTCTGATGATGCCGATAGATTCGATAGCCTCATTTGCTGGAGCTGTGACGAGAAAGTGAGTTCCAGGACGTCGACAATATCTGTCCTCCTACAGTATAGTACTACGTCATCGATCGAAGGCGCCTGCACCCATAGCATGAAGAACAGCATCGTTATGGACATCAGCACACTATGACTTAGCCATGGCCATAGGTGAAGGAAGCGGGATGTTGGTGGAAGTCTGGTTTCTGTACTATCAAGGAGTTTTGCACCGTCATCGTCATCGTTTGCTCCTTCGACAGGAGAATAGCGAGAGTAAGATTCCTTGTCCATAGTTCCGGCAGAAAATTTGGATCTGAAGTTCGTGTGGGTCGAATGTGAACCAGACAGTCAGGATGTAGCACTTGCAAAAAATAGTACTGAGATTGGGCAAGCTGGAGTTGGCACGGGAGGACCCAGAAGCAGCTTGTCTGATTGTGACAGCAAGAGAGGAACGTTCCTACCACTTCTAAGGAATCTCCACGTTCCACAAGGATAAGGATGTGAATATGTCGGCGGAACCAACTTAGATTGTAGATTTTCAGGCGATGGCTAGCGTCCACAAGTGGCTCATTTTGTATGTTTATTTTTGAGCAGCGTCAGATCTAATAGGATTTCATGTCCTTCATCAGGGAATTTGGATTAGGTGTGAGTCATCGAAGGTCATCAAATTGGAAACGCTTACAATTCAAGCTTCAAGACGTGGCATAACCTCAACAAGTGTTGCATATACTACTAGCAGCAGTTGCCTAGTCGTGTACCTGCGAGGGTCAGCATACGGGACATGTTAGTTTCCTGTAGGCGTTGATTCAAATTTCCCAATTTTGGGCTACGCGACCGTGATGCCAGTGGTTGAACGTTGACCGGATGGTGAAAGTGGGCATTACTTCTGGTGGGGGCAAGTCTGTCAGTCACAGACTCTGGAGAATTTCATTATACCAGATGAACCACTTGAATTAGACGTTCCCGCCCCACCCCACCCCACTATCCTTAACGCTCTCAGCTTCAGCCATCACATTCACGACCACGACCACAGAAGTACATCGAGATTGCAATATCCCCTCCGGAGTGCAGCGATGCGAACTGCGAAGCTTGACACCACGAAAATTAGGAGGGTGCGCTCACTTGTTGGCTATCGCGAAGGTGGCATGGTGTGACATGTGAAAGGTTCGAGCGAGGGCGAGGCTTGGATGTATGGTGCGCGTATGATTGCGTACCATCAGCAAACTGTTGATTTCGCGACAATTCTCACACTTTTGACAAATCCGCACAACTCCGCACAAGGCATGATGATGTCACAGATCTCACAGACATCACGGCCCCTCTCGTGCGACCTGACATGCGATGCATCGAAATTTGCACCAGTACGTGACATGGTGCCACAACTTGGAGCCTGCCCGGGTCTCCGAAATTCGTCGAGTAAGAATGTCTTCACGGCGTGGGACACTAGCTATCAATGCGTTCATGCCGCTTGGGACAGCGGATCATACAGAAGAAGCGCGAATCTGAAATTCCGTGTAGATGGAGTGCCTCAGTGCCGCACTCCAGCCCGCCGTGAATGCAGGAAAAGTCACCCAGCGTGTAATGTTTAACAAGCAGCCATACACAAGCATGATGCTGAAGGAAGTTGCAATTGCATTCGACTTACATTCGGGCATCTTCTGGTATAATAGTCTATGGAACTCAATTCGTAGTAAAACCATACGTTTCTGTGGATACGTCCGGCGTATTATGATCTATGTCAAAGCCGTCATCAGGAACAAATTGGATCAAGAATGCAATCAAGGAGGGGAAAGCAGGTCGATGGTATCCTCCGAGCGGACCATTTTGGATTGAGGGAGAATTACGCGATTCTCTTCTACCCAATCCAATATCTTCTCGAAGTTTCTGCATTGATGGGGAACGTCGAAATTAGGAGTGGGAAGTTCGTCATCCTCCACCCAGTCATAAGTGACCATTGACACGTCACCACGACACATAATGTTCTGCCTGAGCATTTCGATGCAGTGGTCTGAGGAATAACATGAGGACTTGCGATGGGAAGGAAGCCATATAACTACCAAGATTAGTACGCCATATCTCGGGGGAGCCGTGGAGGGAATAATCAGAGGATCTGTAATAGTCGCCCCGGCTCGCTCTGCGAAGTATGTTCTACATGGGAGTGAGCAAAGATTCAGCCCTCCTTGTATTATAACTGACTGTACAATGGAGCATGTGAATGGCTGTAATCGTCGCCATATAACCTCCGCCATATTCGTCTGGATATCTAACCATGGAGGGAGAAGGTTTTTCCCCTGATCTGAGCAGTTCATCAGGCATTATACGAACTGCCCCCGCTGGAAAATATCGTCAGTAATTGCCTATGATGGGAGCGAAGAACAGGATGCAACCATCGATAGATATCGCTTCCCAAGCGGCTTCGAGTTCTGGGTTCGGGGTGCCACGATATATGGAAGTAGCACCAAAACTTCCGTTGAGTCTGATGATGCCGATAGATTCGATAGCCTCATTTGCTGGAGCTGTGACGAGAAAGTGAGTTCCAGGACGTCGACAATATATGCCCTCCTACAATACGGTACTAAGTCATCGATCGACGGCGCCTGCACCCATAGCATGAAGAACAGCATCGTTGTGGACATCAGCACACTATAACTTAGCCATGGCCATAGGTGAAGGAAGCGGGATGTTGATGGAAGTCTGGTTTCTGTACTATCAAGGAGTTTTGCACCGTCATCGTCGTCGTTTGCTCCATCGACAGGAGAATAGCGAGAGTAATATTCCTTGTCCATAGTTCCGGCAGAAAATTTGGATCTGAAGTTCGTGTGGGTCGAATGTGAACCAGACAGTCAGAATATAGCACTTCGCAAAAAATAGTACTGAAATTGGGCAGGCTTGGGTTGGCACGGGAGAACCTAGAAGCAGCTTGTCTGATTGTGACAGCAAGAGAGAAACGTTCCCATCACTTATAACGAATCACCACGTTTCACAAGGACAAGGATGTGAATATGCCGGCGGAACCAACTTAGATAGTAGATCTTTGGGTGCTGGCTAACGTCCACAAGTAGCTCATTCTTCATTTTCATTTTTGAGCAGTGTGAGATCTAATGGGATTTCATGTCCTTCGTGAGGGTTCGTGAGGGAATTTGGATTAGGTGGAGTGATCAAATGTCATCAAATTGGTAGCACTTACAATTCAAGACGTGGCAGAGCCTCAACAAGTGTTGCATATACTACAACAGTTGCCTAGTCGTGTAGCTGCGAGGGTCAGTATACGGGACATTTTAGTTTCCTGTAGGCGTTGATTCCAATTTCTCAACTTTGGGCTACGCGTCCGTGATGCCAGTGGTTGAACGTTGACCGGGATGGTGAAAGTGGGTAGAGTACTTCTGGGGGCAAGTCTGTCAGTCACAGACTCTGGGGAAATTGGCCCAATTTTGTCGGAGTTTCAATACCAGATGAATTCAACCTACCACTTGAATTGAACGTTCATGCCATCCCGCCCCACCCGTATCAGTACTAGTGCCTATCCTTAACGCTCTCAGCTTCAGCTATCACGACCACGACCACAAAAGTACATCGAGATTGCAATATCCCCTCCCATAGTATGTACGATCCATCATACTCTCTAGAGCTCTGCTCCCACCTGTACAGTGATGCATTCTCTCCTTCTGGTCATGGATCCAGATTCTTTTATGCGCCCTACACTCGCCGTGATGCATCAGGGCCTTCGCCTGCCTCTTTCGTGCTCTCGCACCCGTCGTCACTGATTACTGATACATCAGTACCTTTGCTGCTGTGATGCACACTCCAGAATCAATAACTGCTGTCCCATCGCCATTGTTCCCGCCCTACCCTCCATAATGTTACTACCCAGTTTCATTGTAATATACTCCAATACATTCAATGAAATCAACATAGTCCATCTCATCCGAGCCGCATCCACTCTCTGACGCTACGCAGACCTAACGAATTTCTCACCGAATAGCCGATCGGCTGACACGAAACCAGACTGGGACCCAGACATGTCCTGACCAGGGTCTGTGACGAACTTGCCCCCAGAATGTCCATTTCTCCTCCAACGTTGAATAGTACTTGTATGCAAAACCTCCGCCAGTTGCGGTGTACCATGTGGCCCATTGTCATCGAACACTATTACGTGGGTATGCTGCAGTACTGGCTATCCATTTTTGAATCAATGAACTCTAACCACTTCTAAAATTCTAGGACAGCGCTCGAGTAGTCACTCGTTTTCCTACTCGGCTAGGTATGGCCTTTGTAACTCCGCGGACCTTGATAGCGCCTGTCAAAGTTGGGGGATCAAGCACCTTAGAAAGGCTCGATAGTACTTCTAGAGCGTTTTTTCACCAACTTGACTTGGACTTGACTTTTTGGACTGGAGTTCGTGCCACGAGGTGTGAGGGCAGCCGCATGACTTCTCAATTGGTGGGTAGCGCCAGGCCTTTCAGATCGGAATAACTTGAACAGGGTTCAGCTAATCGTGATTACTCGGCACACCAGTACTGATACAGCGATATCCAGTTCTGTCATCAGGAGGTCCAGCGTCTTAAGAATCGCCATAATTCCGCATGAAGGGCTCCCACAGCGAAGTTGCAAGTGCTTGTGCTATTCCCGGACCCTCGCATTTAGTGGCAAACGGCGTTGCTTCCCCTAAGCACCATGCTCAAAGATTCCTCACAGTACTCTCTCGTTCACGATGCCTTTGACGACGACGACGACGGAAAACCATTTGGTGACCCAGAAGGGTTCGGTGCGTCTGCTGCAGAACCTCGTCCAAAGTCGTGCATCCTCCACCTGTGGCCTTGGTTGAGCGATGGCGTACTTATTTGCACATCGATGTTCTTTTTCATACTATGGATGCGCACGCCTTCGGCTCCCTTGCACGACGACATTCCTGTATACTGTGGGTGAACAGACCTCGTACGTTGAACGGTCAACAAATAGTCTAAATCATCCATCACAGCTCCAGCAAGTGGTGCTGTGGAGTCCATTCTTGTGAGGTTTAACGGCACCCTCAACTTTCCTTCCATCTATCGTGGCCCTCCTTCCCCAGAAATTGATGCCGCTTGGGCCAGAATAGCTCACAATGGTACGCTGTTTCGTTCCTCCTCCTCATACTACATACTTAGCACTAACTGCTGAAACCCCAGTGCTACCGACTCGAATGACGCTTGAGGAGATGACCAAAGCCGGTGAAGTCGACTTACTTTCCAAAGTCAAGTATCCGAAAAGCACTGGTGGAGGTTTCATGGTATCTATGGAATCCCCTCATCAACTACATTGTTTGGTAAGTTATATTACACCGACAGTCTGATCGTTCTAGGCTCAGACTTATGTAGAACTTGCTTCGCAAATCCTCTTGGTTGGAGTATTATGGGCCCACAGATCCTTCGTTCCAGGACGCCCCCGAAGTAGTCCGTATGCATCTTGGTAAATATTCTTTCCGACTTGAGGCATCTCGCGCTTATGAGATCCCGCTGTCACGCTCCAGACCACTGCATCGAAATGATCAGGCAGACTATCATGTGCAATGCCGACGTGACGATGATTACTTGGGACTGGGTCCAGGGACACAAGATCCCCTATCCTAACTTCAACACCCGTCACCAATGCAGGGACTATGAGAAAATCTTGGATTGGGCTAGCATGCATGCTGTTCATATCGATAAATCGGAGGTTGGTCGCTTCGAAGATACGGTCGATCTTCCGTATTACCCAATCATCTGATTCGGATGTGGAATATCGTATTGCGTGCTAAATAGACGCCCTTCCGCATATCTTGTGAGGATTGGGAGCTTTGCAGAATTATCGTATTGTTGTTGCATCAATCATATGGCGCTTAAAGTCAAAAATTGATGGCCCAAGGCAATGGGGTTTGTGTCAAGTCCTCTCAAACCACTCGTCCCTCAGTGATGTGCCTCAGAGGCCCTCGGGTCACGGTACACATCTGCCAGTAGCATGTAACCTTGGTCATCATGGTTCGTACCATCCACCGTAGGTTGATGTTTACGCAACTGAAATATGCACTTGATAGCTGCGAGCGGCCGCCATCATATCTATGAAAGCAACATAATCGCAGTGATGTGCTATTCCGGGGTCCATCGTCGTTGATACGCGCAGACAAATACATCCACTCTAAGCCGCGCACAAATGACGAGTGTTGCAAACGATTTGCAAACGCTGGTGATGTTTGAAATTATGTGGCAAAGCCATGATGAGTTGCGTAGCTGCCTACTAGATCATGGAATGCGCATGATGATCATCGTAGGTCCGTCTCGAAATAGCCGCCACGTCAGTAATTAAGTTATCTGAGAAGGTTGTAGGAACTCAAAGGTGGCAGTTTTCATTTCCGAATCGAAAGGACGATCTGGCAGCCAGCAGTGGCTGATCAAGTGACTCAGCTTGTTCATTCTTGAACTGAACTTCTGGACGTGTCAATGCTGCATTTAGTGACCTTGAATCTCATTCGCTGGCAGAACCAAATTCCGATGTACCGAATCCAAATGGTTGTGAAGCCGCGAGCACCACGGATATCCTACCAAGGCCTATGATTCATCTATATAACACACGCTACGTATATGATGCTCAATGTCAGCACTTTCCAGCTGGCACTCCACACAAAGGCTCTCACTACTTAGACTCGGACCCAGAGCAAGTACTACCTTCAAGTGCTTGTGTGTCCCCCCCAACTGCCCCTGCTTCCTCACATTCAGTGACAGATGGTGTTGTTTTACCCAAAGGTCATGATCAAAGAATTCTCACAGTACTCTCCCGTTGATGCTGTTGACGACGACTCGGAGACACTACTTGGCGATGCAGAAAGGTTAGATGTAGAACCTCGTGCTAAGTCGCGTATCCTCCACCTGTGGTTGGGCCATGGCGCACTAATTTGCGCATCAATGCTCTTTTTCACGCTATGGATGCGTACGCCTTCGACTCACCTGCGCGACGACATTCCTGTATACTGTGAGTGAATGGACAGCATCAAACGGTATAGTCATTGATTCAGCATAGCCCCGGCACATGATGCTGTCGAGTCCATGTTTGTAAGGTTTAACGGAACCCTCGACTTTCCTTCCATCTATCGTGGCCCCCCTTCCCCAGAACTCGATCTCGCTTGGAGTAAATTAACTCGTAGTAATGGTGCGTCGTTGATCTCGTTATATTAGTTTGTAATTGTTCACCTCCGCAAAATACAGAGGGACCAAACCGAATGACCCGTGAGGAGATGATCAAAGCAGGCGAAACCGATTTGCGTTCGAAAGTCGGGTTTCCGGACAAAATTGGTGGAGGTTACATGGCCACTTTGGAATACAGCCATCAATTGCATTGTGTGGCAAGCCATACTACACCGACAATCTGATCGTTCTTGACTCACACTTGGGTAGAACTTGCTTCGCAAAGCCTCTTGGGTGGAGTATTATGGGCCCATAGATATTTCATTCCAGAACAGCCCCAAAATGCTCCGTCTGCATCTTGGTGAATGTTATTTTTGGCTTGAGGCGCTATTGCTTATGTTATACCGTTACGCTCCAGATCACTGCCTCGAAATGATCAGGCAAAATATTATGTGCAATGCCGACGTAACGATGATCACATGGGACTGGGTGAAGGGACACAGCGTCCCCTACCCTAACTTCAACACCCGTCGTCAATGCAGGAACATCGAGAAAATCATGAATTGGAATATCGAGCACGCTATTCATATTAATGAATCGGAGGTCACTCGCTTTGAAGATACGGTTGACCTCCCAAAACACCCTCTCATGTTGACATGATCTATGATTTACAAGGAATCATACTACTTGCCTGCTTGCTCACTCCACTTGTTCAGGGACACCTTGGGGAGGAGAGTGGTCATTGGGGCCTTGAGAAGAATTATTGTATTAAAACAAACGTGATGTATATCGATGTGACCCAGAATGTCAGAAAGCCTTGCACATTTAGACCAGAAGAAAAGAATGCACTAATCAGTCATTATTGGGCGCTATCGACTGAAAGCGGGTACTTGGGAATTGCATTCGGTTGTGCGTTGCTTGCTGAATAAGTAAGTTCCGAGTCTACTATGTCAAACCCCCCCCCCCCGGTGTCCTCAAGTAATTCCGTTCCCGCTGATCTCATTTATATTTAGCCTCGTACCACACAGGCGAGTGAATCATTCTGCAGGTGGACTGAAGAACTCGCCTTTCAGATGCTCACTGAGATCACCGAAGACGAGGGATATCAAACAACTTGACAAGGCTTGTTTCCAGTTCCCAGTGGCTTGAATCCAAGAAATCAAGGTGTTCCGAGCCATGGCATAGTAGATAGTAGTTGGTACCATTTTTCATTTCATTGCATACTTATTTACACATTGATTGAGCGCGAGGAGCTTGGGTCGGCTATTGATTACGTCGACTAGGACAACACAGTAGTACTACATAATCCTGCAACATTGAGCTGAGTTAATCATATCATGACCTCAGCAGAGAATAAGACACAAGGGATAGACGGAGGCACGGTGTGGGATAGTTCGATCCAGGACCAAGATTCAACGGTTGCTCTCCTACAGCAGGAGTGATAGTACCCATGATAGTAAGGGTCAAGTTTCCGATATATTAACAGCTGACTATTATTCAAGGTGGGTGAAAATTTCGACACCACTAGGTTTCCGGCATTTTCACGGCTGGCGGATAGTTGATGGCGGAGAAGATGGCAGAACTTTTTGGACAACACGCAGTACTAGTACTTGGTAGTGTTGCGCCGTTACATATCATAGTCACCGTATAGTATGTACTAGTACTACTACTACAGTCAAAAATTCAACGACCTAGTATTCGGAGCCCTTAACATCGCAGACCTCTTGCCCGCGCCTTTGATTCGCTCGAAGACCTTACTCTATTTCTCTGCTCGTTCCTCGAAAGAATCCCAAGCGGTCCCCAAATCCTCCGCCCGTTCCTCGAAAGAATCCCAAGAGGTCCCTAATTCCTTTGCTGGTTCCTCGAAAGAATCCCAACCAGTCCCCAAATCCTCCGCTCGTTCCTCGAAAGAATCCCAACCAGTCCCCAAATCCTCCGCTCGTTCCTCGAAAGAATCCCAAGAGGTCCCTAATTCCTTTGTTGGTTCCTCGAAAGAATCCCAAGAGGTCCCCAATTCCTCGCGCACGCGGTACTCCAATAACTTGGTGTCAGATTCCTCTCGTTTAGCTGAGTGATCCATCAAGGCATCTGAGTAACTATGATAATGCTGATGATCATGAATGCTCACAGGAGAGTTCCTCAATCGAGATGGCTCTTGGCGTGGGTGACGCTGCAGCGAGAACGACAAAAGATATAAGCGCGGTAAAGAGCACAGAAAGCTGCATGTTTAAAGACAAGAGAAGAGAAGAGGTTACTTTGTTGATGTACTGGAAATTCGAGAGGACTCTTTATACATCCTGACGGGCCGGCTCGATGTTCACAAACGACATGATTACATACCTGTTCATATCGGAACCAGCGGACCCTCAGCAAGTTGTTGAGAGCTTCGAGGTGTCACACCGCCACGATACAGCAATATAGTATCACAGAACCAGGACCAATAGACGGGTTGGAGGAAAGAGGCGTGATAAATTGCGTGGCAGTTTCTCAGTCGCTGGTGCAGATCAGTTCGTTGGGGAAGCTTCATCGTCATGAAGCATTCATAGTTGACCAACGTTCAGCAGTATGCGAGGAGCTGCCACGTCACTTATGCACGAGCATCTGCAGCTTATCGTTTAGGTGATTTGAGTGCACATCTGGCGGGATAAAAAGATGATGCCATGCCACAGCATATCATCGTTAGAGTCATCAAATGACCCCGAACATGCGACTTTCTCTTCTCTTCAGCACACTCGCATCCATTGACATTATGTCTGTTGCGTTCTCCGCACCAGGAGCGATCACGAGACGATCTACGAGATACTCATTGCTCAATTAGAGCCTTTTTCATGCGTGCTTTGCTGGCAACGTTTAAGCACAGCGCCAAATTTCGGGGAACCTACAGCCTGAGGAGAGCTTCAGTTCGGGATACCGAGGCGAACTGACTTCGCGTCGATGACGAGACAAGGCAAGGCAATGGCGATATATGATGATAATTGTATAGGAAAGGATTTCATAACCGTGACAGTTCAAGTTCGAACTTCGAACCATTATGACCATGTAAGACCATGTAAAAGCACCGCAATCAGCATTATGTAATCGGCAGCAATATTCCACCGCCGGCGCAGTTGTATACGTGACATCTGACCCTCCACGCCCATGTTGATCGCAATTATCGGTTTTGCATCCCGCTGCAGGTTAGCCGTTGCAACGAAATCATGCAACACAAAGTTGTTCTGCATCGTGCCCACCTTTCCGACGATCTTGACAATATAATTGGGAGACTGCGACTTGTGCGGCAACATAAGCCTGTGACGGGATAGCACCCAGGGTGTCAGGGGCGCGCAGTAGGTCCACACGCAGCTTCATAGCATCAACACGCGCCGTTGAGGTCCGGCATGTGTCGCAAAGCAGGTATCACGTTGGGGTACATATCAGAACCAAGCCTGAGCGAGAGCGAGGAAGGATGTGAGTCACACCTTGTTCTCCAAATCATCCCACCAGTTCGGCCACGTCTTTTCGACGCAGCGCTTCTCCTCGATGATTGTGTCGGGTACAACAGTACCCAGGACGCTGAACGCCATCGCGACACGGTTGGTCGTCATAGCAGTGCACGCTCGCGCCACGGGCGAGGGTGTTGAATGGGCGACCGTACACCGCGAGTCCATCATCCAGTTGTTTGGTCTGCACGCCGAATTTGGCTGTGACGGTCAAGTCAGTTATACGAGAGTGAGCAGCAATTAGATGTAATCAAAACACACACCTAACTGATTAATCATTGCCTTGATACGATTACAACTCCTTCACTGTCTTGTTCGCAATCCCAACAATCCTTGTCGTATTCTCTTGCCCGCTCTGCGCATTGGTAGCAAGGGTGCACGGTGACAAAAACGCATCCGTCATCGGCTCCATATCCACCTCCCAATCGCCCTCAGCTCGCCCTTCTTCGAGTCCGTGAAGGTCGTTTCGTTTGTGGTCTAGACCACATCACATCCCATGCGTGCAAGCACGTCTACGGCGAACCGGGCATCACCCTGCAAACTTTCGCTTCCGATGTTCTCGAGCGTGCAAGTTGTCCCCGTGATCGCAGCGATCGAAAGCGGGTACGTCGCGCTATTCGCGTCACTTTCAATTGCGTAAGGATTGGGTAAGGCTTCTACAAGAGGGCCGATAGGCCACTGTTTCATGCGAGCATTGCCTATTATCTATTAAAATCACCTCATGGCCGATTTCCTGATGTTCCGCTCGGACTCTCTACTCGTTATCGTGCCTGCGCGTCGGCTCTCTGGGCGTTCCTCGGAGACGTCGGATTTCAACAGACTCGTCACTATTCAATGGGCAGTTGCAGTCACGTTCAACTTTTGCAAGACGCGTGTTTGCACCTTGTGGAACTCGGCCCATAGAAATCAATTGTGTAATGTTTCTGTGTCTACATCCACTGTCATAGGAAGATAATGCTTCATAAGGAGAGAGAATACAGTAAGAATGTGATTAAGGAGGAGAAGGCAAGTCAATGTTGCCGTCCAGGCGGACTATCTTGGATGTAGGGATAGAAACACGATGCTCATCAACCCAATCCAAGATCTTCTCGAAGTTTCTGCATTTGTGAGGAACGTTGAAATTAGCGAATGGACTATTGGATCCCTCCATCCAATCGTTGGTTATCATGGTCACATCACCGCGACACATAGTGATCTGTCTCAGCATTTCAATGCAGTGGTCTGAGGTGCAACATAAGCAAGACGTATGCAGAGCAAGGAACAATATACCTACCAAGATGCATGCGGAATTCCTCAGGGGATTCGTGCGTGTTCCCATGATGATAGTAATCGTCATCCCAGCTGCCTCTTCGAAGCATGTCCTACAGAGAATTGAGCAAAGGTCGACCAGCCTCCCTGTTTCATAACTGACCACGCAATGGAGCTGGTGGATGACTTCTACCGAAGCCATGTAGCCTCCGCCGTATTCATCCGGATACCTAACCATCGAAGGAGAAGGTTTCTCCCCTGTTCTGAGCAGTTGCTCAAGTGTCATACGAAGTGGGCGTGCTGGAAAATATCGTCAGTAATTGCCTATGATGGGAGCGAAGCACAGGATGCAACCATCGAGAGATATCTTATCCCAAGCGGCGTCGATTTCTGGGGACGGACTGCCACGATATATGGAAGTATCACCAAAAGTTCCATTGAATTTTATGATGCCGATGGATTCAATAGCCTCGTTTGCTGGAGCTGGGACGGGTAAGTAAGGTCATGTGCGTTGATTCTAGTTATCCACATACAGTACAGAACTACGTCGTCTATCGAAGGCGCCCGTGCCCATAGCGTGAAGAACACCAAAGTTATAGACATCAGCACACCATGAGATAGCCATAGCCATAGGTGAAGGAAGCGAGATTTTGGTAGACTGGTTGTTATACCACTATCAAGAAGCTTGGTATCGTCATCGTCGACCCCGTCGATAGGAGAATAATATTCCTTTGACATGAGTTGGGCAAGAAAATTTGAATCTGTAGTTGATGGGTCAAGTGTGAACCAAACAGGCCGGAGTATTGGAATACTTTCAAAGGTACCTTTATTCATCCCAGAAGCTGCGACAATGCCCATGAACTATGACAAGGCTTGAGTTGGCACCCGCCCGAGGACAGCCGAGGACCTGGTAAAACTTTTCTGAATCATTACCCACTTTCCTTTTTGAAAGGCGTTCCCAGCTGCTCCCATGGTTTTGCTGGCTTATCTACGCCATTTAAATCGTGTCTGCATTTGAGGTGCGGGAATTGAATGCTACAGATATTGATGGTCCTAGCATGAACCTGAGCTTCCCCAATGATCCGTACTTAAGTCAGATGCAATCAAGTGTTTGATGGATCGTGGAACACCAGCAAGTCCGATTTCCGACGGTTTCCGGGCTGGTATGCCGTTAGTCACCCAACATGTGCAATGGCAGAACGAATCCTTGGATGTGGAAAAGCCGTGAGATGAGCTACTTAGATCATGAAATGCGCATGATTCGTAGTTCCATCTCGAAACAGCCGCCACGTCAGTAGGTTATGCCAGGTGCCTGCTAGGAACTTCTTTCCGAATCAAAAGAACAATCTGGCAGCCAGCAGTCAGCTTGTTCATTCTTGAACTGAATGAACGTCTCAATGCTGCATTTGGTTACCAGTCTCATTCAGGACCAAAGGATCCAGGTTCGCGATATTCAACTTTCGACATTGGCCGCTTCATCTTCCACGTCGTTGGATTTGCTTGGCCCGGATCTGGAATGCACCGAATTCAAATGGCTGTGAAGCCGCAAGCGCCGAGGATATCCTACTCAGCCTAGGCTATGATTCATCCATATAACGCCCGCTACGTATCCGGTGATCAATGTCAGCACTTGAGACAAGTCCAGCTGGCGCATCCCACACAAACACCCTTAGACTCGGACCCAAAGCGAGAACTGTCAACAAGTGTTTGTATGTCCTTAACTGTTCCTGCTTCCTCACATTCAGTGACAAACAGAGTTGCTTTACCCAAAGGTCCGAATGGTCAAAGATTTTTCACAGTACTCTCCCGTTGATGCTGTCGACGACGACGAGACACTACTTGGTGATGCAGAAAGGTTCGATGCAGAACCTCGTGCTAAGTCGCTTATCCTCCGCCCCAGGCTGTGGTTGAGCCACGGCACACTTATTTTCACATCGATGCTCTTTTTTACGCTATGGATGCGTACGCCTTCGGCTCACCTGCGCGACGAAATTGCTGTATACTGTGAGTACATAGACAGCGTCAAACGGTATGGTCATTGATCCACCATAGCCCCGGCACATGTTGCTGTCGAGCCTACGATTACAAGGTTTAACGGAACCCTCGACTTTCCTTCTATATATCGTGGCCCCCCTTCCCCAGAACTCGATCTCAATTGGAATAGAATATCTCGCAATGGTGCGTTGTTGGTCTCGTTATACTAGTTTATAATTGTTCACCTACGTAAAACCCAGTGGGGCCAACCCGAATGACCCGTGAGGAGATGCTCAAAGCAGGCGAAACCGATTTGCGTTCGAAAGTCAGGTATCCGGACAGCATTGGTGGAGGCTACATGGTCTCTTTGGAAGTCGGCCATCAATTGCATTGTGTGGCAAGCCATACTACACCGACAGTATGATCGTTTTTGGCTCACACTTGTGTAGAACTTGCTTCGCAAAGCCTCTTGGGTGGATTATTATGGGCCCATAGATATTTCATTCCAGGACTCCCCCAAAATCCTCCGTCTGCATCTTGGTGAATATTATTTCTGGCTTGAGGCACTATTGCTTATGTTATACCGTTACGCTCCAGATCACTGCCTCGAAATGATCAGGCAGAATATTATGTGCAATGCCGACGTGACGATGATCACATGGGACTGGGTGCAGGGACACAAGATCCCCTACCCTAACTTCAACACCCGTCATCAATGCAGGAACTTCGAGAAAATCATGGATTGGCATGTCGAACACGCTATTCATATCGAGAAATCGGAGGTTACTCGCTTCGAAGACACGGTTGACATCCCCAAACTCAACCTCAATGACATCGATGTATGAATCAATGATTTACAAGGAATCATACTATACTTGCTCACTCCACTTGTTCACCTTGGAAGTTGGGGAGGAGAGTGGTCATTGGGGTCTTGGGAAGAACTGTATTAAAACAAATGTGATGTAGATCGATGTGACCCAGAATGTCAGTGTGCGCTGTTTACATTACCGTGTCCACCAAACCGCACGTGCTGACTAAGTAAGATTCATAATCAGGTAAGTTGACATTTACTGCCAGATGCATCTCGATTCTCGGATGCGTTCATCTATTCTCGTTTCATCATCCCAGGTAGTGACGCAGAGTCCATCCTTGACGATTTCTTTGCCATCCGAAGAACATTCAAGTTATATCAGTAGTTCACTCGACCCACTCGCTTGATACACCCCGTTCTGCTAGCTAGGTTATATGGGATCTAGGCGGCCTGTCGTTTCTCTTTTGAAGGACGTCGACAACTACGTGATCAACGTTAGCACGGTATAATCATATCGTAGGGTATGTTCACGGGTATCCCACTACTACTTGAATCACAAACCTAACAGCGCCACAGTGTTTCAGTCCTAACAGGCAGTTTGTTAGGAGTGTGATTCAAGCAGTCCCGAAGTTTCTGATATCTTCAAATGGGATGATACTATGTCAATCCCTTATCGAATAGATAACTATTCCAGATCAGCTTGGGCGCTACTATATCGAAGCTTCCGGGGCCCCATCGCTTCGAAAGCTTATCCGCTGAAACGAAGTGGTATTAAGCATGTCACTTGCTTGTTTACTTACGTGAATTAAGTTGGGATGTGGATGCAATGCGCATTCCATATAGGAATATCAATTTACTTCAGGTAAGTATACTTACTTAGATTTTGCTTTCGAGTGCCGAGCAAAACCCCGGATCGAACTAAGTCAACCCATTATCTTGTTAAGACAAGTCCACAAGAGTCGCTAAGTATCTGATATAGGTCTTCGGGTCATCACTCATGAAAGTGGAGGCGCTGTGGCCATACTTATTCAGCTTCAAAGGCATCGAAACGCTCAAGGTTTCCCACCCACTTACATAAGTAAGTATCAGTCCACTTAGGTCCTCGGTTCCAAGGCGGGATATCGATTCCAAATGGCCAGCCCAAAGTACCAAAGTACTTATCTTGTGCGTGTTCCAAACGTCCTCACTGAGATTTTGTTCACCCACACCCACTAACTTCAGGCCCATTTTTTTCGCAATTTATGCACAAGGAATGTACTACTCCGTATGCTCGTGTCGATAGAGTCGACGACCTTGACGATACGCACCTTCTTGATAGCAGTATAGAAAGAAGGCCTTCAAAATCACGTCTCCTTTGTTCGTTGCCGTGGCTAAGGCATGGTGTGCTGATGTCCATAATGATGCTGTTCTTCACGCTATGGGTGCGGGCGCCGTCGATTGATGACGTAGTACTGTACTGTAGGAGGACAAATATTGTCGACTTTCTGGAGCTTACTTTCTCGTCACAGCTCCAGCAAATGAGGCTATTCAATCCATCGGCATTATAAGATTCAATGGAAGTCTGGGCGCTCATTCCGTATTTCGTGGCAGTCCGTCCCCGGAAATCGACGCCGCTTGGGATAGGATATCTCTCGATGGTTGCGTCCTGTGCTTCGACCCCATCATAGGCAATTACTGACGATATTTTCCAGCACGCCCACTTCGTATGACACTTGAGCAACTGCTCAGAACAGGGGAGAAACCTTCTCCTTCGATGGTTAGGTATCCTGACGAATACGGCGGAGGTTACGTGGCAACGGTAGAAGTCATCCACCAGCTCCATTGCGTGGTCAGTTGCGAAACATGGAGGCTGGTCGATCTTTGCTCAATTCTCTGTAGGACATGCTTCGAAGAGTCAGCTGGCATGACGAATCTTATGGTCATGACTCGAACGCATCCCCCGAGGAATCCCGCATCCATCTCGGTGGGTATACTGTTACCCGCCTGGACCATGCCATGCTTATTATACCTTAGACCACTGCATCGAGATGCTCAGGCAGAACATTATGTGTCGTGGTGACGTGACAATGCTGACTTACGACTGGGTGAAGGGAGCCAAAGATCCTTTTCCTAACTTCAACATTCCTCACCAATGCAGAGACTTTGAGAAGGTATTGGATTGGGTTGATGAGCATCGTGTTTTCGTCCCTAAATCTAAGGTGGTCCGATTGGAGGATAACGTGAACCTGCCTTCCCCTCCTTGATTATTGCAGTTCGATGCATTCTTTCCGCTGGCAGTCCTCGCGTAGATCACGATATGACGAATGTAGTAAACACCTAAAGTCGTCAAGTGGAAACCCTCCTTCTGGATTGCTACGGTTTTTACAAAAAAAACTCGACAGCACACCTTGTTTGTGTCATATTTGAAGACACTAATCAAGACTCAATGTTCAATGTTCAACCACCTGACTCGGATGGGCCACTACACATAGCAAGTACCTCGTTAGCTCATTGTAACAGACAATCATGATTTATGAACGGGGAGATGTTGCAAGCGTATGGATAAATCAAATGAGCACAGACAACTGCGCCGGCGGTGGAGTATTGCTGCCGATTCCATAATGCTGATTGCGGTGCTTTTACATGGTCTTATATGGTCATAATGGTTCGAACTAAGCTTGCACTTCCATTAATGTCACGGTGATGAAATCCTTCCTATACAATTATCATCATATATCGCCACTTGCCTTGCCTTGTCTCGTCATCGATGCGAAGTCAGTTCGCCTCGGTAACCCGAACTGAAGCTCTCCTCACGCTGTAGGTTCCCCGAAATTTGGCGCTGTGCTTAAACGTTGCCAGCAAAGCACGCATGAAAAAAAACGCTCTAATTGAGCAGTGAGTATCTCGATCGTCTCATGATCGCTCCTGGCGCGTGGTACGCAACAGAAATAGTGTCAATGGATGCGAGCGTGCTGAAGAGAAGAGAAAGTCGCATGTTCGGGGTCATGAGCTGAGTGGCTACTTCGTCATGAAATTTTAGAGAAGACTTTTTGTTCCCCCTGCTCCTTGACCCATCTGGCCTTGCCGTAAAATGAGACGTTTATGCACATCCTGCTGCTCTCGAACACATGGCCGACGCGGTGCTTCGATGAATCTCAAATTCACTCGTGCCATCCCAAGTATTTTTCTCAGAGACCCGGGCCCGTGGCACATGCGTTATGTTCGACTCTAGCGCTTAAACAAGGTGTAGAGACTGAACGTTCAGCCATCACGATTCATCCTTCCATCTCAGGCTGACGGAGCTTTAACAAGATGCATTTGATGACCCTGACGATGATATGCTGTGGCATGGCATTATCTTTTTATCCCGCCAGGTGTGAACTCAAATCACCTAAATGATAAGCTGCAGATGCTCGTGCATACCTGACGTGGCAGCTCCTTGCATACTGCCGAACGTTGGTCAACTATGAATGCTTCATGACGATGAAACTTCCGCAACGGACTAATCTGCACCAGTGATTGAGCCACTCCCACGCAACTTATCACGGCGTTTCCTTCAACCTGTTTATTAGTCCTAGTTCTGGGATCCTATATTGCTGTATCGTGGCGGTGTGACGCCTCGAAGATCTCGACAACTGGCTGATGATCCGCTGGTTCTGATATGAAAAGGTATGTAATTGTGCCGTTTGTGAACATCGAGCCGGCCTGTCAGGATGTATAAAGAGTCCTCTTGAATTTTCAGTACATTGACAAAGTAGCCTCTTCTCTACTCTTCTCTTTAAACATGCAGCTTTCTGTGCTCTTTACCGCGCTTATATCTTTTGTCGTTCTCGCTACAGCGTCACCCACGCCAAGAGCTATCTCGACCGAGGAACTCTCCTGTGAGCATTCATGATCATCAGCATTATTATAGTTACTCAGATGCCTCAATGTATCACTCAGCTAAACGAGAGGGACTTGACTCCAAGTTCGCCAAGCGTTGTTTGGAGGAAGGAGCGGATGAATTAGACAATTGTTTCAACTTCTACCAGGAGCGCGAGGAACTTGACTCCAAGTTCGTGGACCACCCGACGGAGCGCGAACTTGATAACGTAGTCTCGAACGACAAGCGTTGTTTGGAGGAAGGAGCGGATGAATTAGACAATTGTTTCAACTTCTACCAGGAGCGCGAGGAACTTGACTCCAAGTTCGTGGACCACCCGACGGAGCGCGAACTTGATAACGTAGTCTCGAACGACAAGCGTTGTTTGGAGGAAGGAGCGGATGAATTAGATAATTGTTTCAACTTCTACCAGGAGCGCGAACTTGATGACGTAGTCTCTTTCCACGTCTACGAGAAGCGCGAAGTTGATAACGTAGTCTCGAACGACAAGCGTTGTCTCGAGGAAGGAGCGGAGGAATTGGATAATTGTTTCAACTTCTACCAGGAGCGCGAGGAACGGGCGGAGGATTTGGGGACCGGTTGGGATGCTTTCGAGGAACTAGCGGAGAAATAGAGTAAGGTCTTCGAGCGAATCAGAGGCGCGGGCAAAAAGTCTGCGATGTTAAGGGCTCCGAATACTAGATCGTTGGATTTTTGACTTTAGTAGTAGTACTAGTACTGCGTGTTGTCCAAAAAGTTCTGCCATCTTCTCCGCCATCAGGCTATAATGTCATTTTAATGCACAAAAACAGGCCAAGTAGCAGAGACTTCTAATGCAACAACACTGCTAGTGGTTGATGCATCGATGCATCAGCGCTCAGCGCTCAGCCTTCGCTCCATTTGAGAATGTGATGCATACCTTAGCACAGCCACTCACAGGGTCACATGTTCGCATTTTCAGGTACCTACTGTGGGAACTTCTCCGCAACACCCAAAACATAGCCCATTTTAGGTATTCTCCCAAATATCAACCTTTCCCACACCCTCCCCATCAATCCCTGGCTCCCCACCACACCACAATTAGATACAGCTTCTAGTTAAGTAGTATAGGTTATATACATAACATAGAACATAATAAACCGCTTTTTCTCTTTATTTTTGTACCAATACCTGCTACAGAGCCTCTGTGAGTGTGACCTAATAGAAAACATATCAAAAACTGTTTCGCATTTTTGCCCCTCTGGTACTGGGTTACTTTACATAAAGTGTTTATAATATGTTTCTAAATATATATGTACCTATCCCATTTCTCGTCTGAGTCTCCCGCCCACCACCCCTGCAATTTTCGATCGCCGGGATTTCGCCCGATGGGGAAGCGCGATCGAGATCACGTGACTTCTCGCAGAGGCGAGGCGTAAATTTCTCGACATAAGTCAGCGGCACGAACGCCGTTTGCGCACCCCCACATATTACATCGTCGCGAAATTTTGAAGAGGGTTTTTGTACCTTTTGCCCCTGCTCCTCAGTCCGCCTTAGGGCTCCGTGAAAAACTCCCCACGGAGTTATCGACGAGTTTTTAACCTACCCCCACCTTCGAGGGGTTTTTGACACGAGTTAAAAACTAGTTTTTGACCAGTTTTTGACACACTCAAAAAATGTGTTTTTCCAGGTCATTTTGACATTTTTTCGCTGCGGTAATGCAAACTCCCACTGTACGGGCCCTCCCAATGGCGCTGTAACTGTACCAGTGTCCTGTAGTTGAGGTATCGTGCTTGCTCCTTCCACCGGCTTCTCTGATAGTAAGTCTAACAATCGAGGGGCATCAAGATGAGCATCCTCGCTACCCACAAGCACTCTTGTATCACACGACCTGTACATTGGATCACACTCGATCTCTGGGTCCTCACCCTCCTCCAACCAACTGTCCTCTGAGTCCGAATTAGCGCCCTGCGGCGCCTCCAAGTTTTGCGAGTCGTTATTTTTCCTTTTTTGACCGTTCCTATCAAGATCGACGGGATAAAAACACGTTAAAAACCGGTCAAAAACTCCAACGTCAAAAACTCCGAAGTTTTTAACGGAGCCCTAGTCCGCCTGACCCATCTGACCTTGCCGTAAAACGAGACGCTTGTGCACATCCTACTGCTCTCAAACGCATGGCCGACGTAGTGCTCCGAGGAATCTCAAAATCACTCATGCCATCCCAAGTGTTTTTCTCAGAGACCGTGGGCCGTGGCACATGCGTTATGTTCGACTCTAGCGCTCCAGCAAAGCGGAGAGACTTAACCTTCAGCTGCCACGATTCATCCTTCCATCGTAGGTTGACGAAACTTGAAAAAAAATGCACTTCGTTACCGCAAGAGACCCAGGCTGACAATGATATGCTGTGACATGACAATTTCTTTGAATCAAGTGTCCTTCCGCCAGGTATGCACTCAAATCACCTAAACGATAAGCCGCCGTGCATAACTGACGTGGCAGCTCCTCACACACTGCCGAACGTTGGTCAACTATGAATGCATCATGACGATGAAGCTTCTGCAACGGACTGATCTGCGCCAGTCACTAGGCATCTGCCACGCAACTTATCACGGCTGTTTCCTCGAGCCTGTCTATTGGTCTCGGTCCTGGTCTCCCGTGTCAGACATTGCTGTATCGTGGCGGGGACACACCTTGAAGCTCTCGACAACTCCTGGCTGAGGTTTGCTGGCCCCGATCTGAACAGGTATGTAATTGTGTTGTTTGTGGAAGTCGAGCAGACCTATCAGAATGTATAAAGAGTCCTCTCTAATTTCCAGTGTAGTACATTGACGCACTAGTCACTTCTCTTTTCTTCTCTCTAAACATGCAACTTTCTGTGCTCTTTAGCGCGCTTGCATCTTTCGTCATTCTCGCCGCAGCGTCACCCACGCCAGTAGCCATTTCGGCTGAGAAACTTTCTGGTGAGCATTCATGATCATCAGCATTATCATAGTTACTCAGATGCCTCAATGTATCACTCAGCTAAACGACGCGAACTTGACTCCAAGTTCGTGGACTATAAGGAGCCGGAGATTGACTCCAAGTTCGTGGACTATAAGGAGCGGGAACTTGACTCCAAGTTCGTGGACTATAAGGAGCCGGAGATTGACTCCAAGTTCGTGGACTATCAGGAGCGGGAACTTGACTCCAAGTTCGTGGACTATCAGGAGCGGGAACTCTAAGTTTGTGGACTACCAGGAGCGCGAGGAGTACTAGAACAACACACTAGTACTACATAGCATAATCATGCAGCACTGACACGGCTACGGATTCGACATGACGCGGGGAAGTGAGACAACTGTTTACGAAACATTCAAATAGAGAATGAATGTGCTGAGTTAATTATATTATGACCTCAGCAGAGAATAAGAGACAACCAGGGATAAAGGGGAGGCACGGTGCGGGACAGCTCGATCCGGGACAAGATTCAACGGTTGGGTCTCCTAGTAGATAATTCGGAACGTTGAAGCAGACAGGCGGGAGAAAAGGAATACGCCGATAAATTACATCGATAGTAGATCCTACAACAAATATTGATATCAAGCTCATGTCAACGATTTTTAACATCCAAACAGACTTAGATCCACCTAGGCAGCTGCAAAATAATTCTCCAACACACTCTTCGACACGACATGCTTCGGGCATCTACGTCCCGTCCATGTTTCAAATTGCACATAGCCCTGCTCCAGGAGCACCTCAACCCCCATAACCCTCGCCCACTTGGGAGCTGCACTCTTCGCGAGTATTAGAAGAGGCGTCTCGGAAGGTTTGTATGCCATGTCTACAACTACGCCATTCGCTGTTGCATCAAACAGCGCCAACGGAAGAAGCACGCCACCCGGGCTAGTGCCGTCAGTGGTTGTCGCACTCGCTGGGACGGTGGATACAATGACAGTTGGTGCAGGCCCCTCAGCAGGCCAGGCGTCAAGCGTATGGATCAGTTTGACGGGGGCGTTGGGGAAAGCATCAACGAGCGCCTGCGCCTTGCTTGCAGTCCGGTTGAACAGGTAGATACGCTGAGCCCCCAGGGACTGAAGCGCAAAGATGGCGGCCCTGGCGGTCCCTCCTGCGCCGATAACGAGGGCAGCAGCAGGCGCACCAATGGATGGCGCACGAGAGAGGATGGATTCACGAATGCCGAGCCAGTCGGTGTTGTCTCCGCAGAGGATGCGGTTTCCTCCTTCGATGACCGGTATGATGGTATTGACAGCTCCGATAGCTTCAGCGGCTGGCGAAAGCTTGTCAAGCAGGGGTATGACATCGAGTTTGAAGGGAATGGTAACAGAGGCGCCTCCAAAGTCAGGAGCAGCCAAGGTAGCTTTAATTTGTTCACCGACATCAGCTGTCTCGAGAAGCCCATAAGTGTGAGGAAGCCCGAGGACCTCAAATCCAGTGTTGTGCAAAGTCGGGGACATGGAATGTGCAATGGGATTTCCAAACAAGAAGTAGCGTCTCGCAGGAAGCTGGCCCAGCAGGTTCAGCGCTTTCTGAATCTGGGCAAAGGAGAGCTGCCCAGGTGCTGCCTTTGAGGGGAGAAGTGGGTGCGTCACGGGGCTCAAAGTAGCATTCAGTATACGTGACATCTGACCCTCCACGCCCATGTTGATCGCAATGATCGGTTTTGCACCCCGCTGTAGGTTAGCCTTTGCAACGAAATCATGTAATGCAAAGTTGTCCTGCAACGTGTCCGCCTTTCCGACGATCTTGACGATATCCCCGAGTCGGCTCGCAAGCGCGTACTTGCTTCTCACTACGTCCTCATTCCACTTCATCTTGCCACTCCAGTCGTGCCACGATGCAATGATTTGGGAGAATCCCTTGCGAGCGGCGAGGTCTGTAATGAGCTTCTCAGATGCAGAGATCTCCACATCAATGTACTCCACTCCAAGTCGCAGCGCAAGCCTAAGAAGCTCAAACGCACCCCTCTCCGCGTTGTCCGGGAACGCACCGCCCTGGCCTATCGTGCGCACTGTGAATATAATTGGGAGAGTCGTCGCCCGGCGTAGCGCAGCGACTTGTGCAGCAACATAAGCCTGTGACGGGATAGCACCCAGGGTGTCAGGGGCGCGCAGTAGGTCCACACGCAGCTCCACAGCATCCACGCCCGTCGTAAGGTCTGACATATGTCGCAAAGCAGGCATCACGTCGGGGTATGTGAGTGCCACGAAGTAGCTACGCTTCCCAGCGGCTACATTCTCCGCGAGGTTCGGCTGCCCTGTAATGTGCTTGAAGAAGCGCGACGTCTCTGCATTAGTCGTTTCGCCGCCGTCAACGGTTATGCGATTGATGAAATCGTAATTGGCGCATTCAGCAAACCATGGTTCTCGTCGTTTGAATACCTCGGTAATCGACTCGCCGTACGCAGGACGTGCGGTCTCATGACCAAGGTAGATCACAATCTCCTCGATGTCCCTGAGGACATGCACAACCGGGCCCGTCTTTGCATAGTTCTTCAGCACATCCCTGGCCTGAGGCGTCTCCACAATCCCGCCACCCATACTGATCACGTGTCCCGTTCCAGCCTCTTGAATGATCTCCTTCAATATCTCCGTCTCTGCAACGCGGAATGCTGGCCACCCGTTGGCATATACGAACTCGCGTACGCCAATGTTGTGTTTGGTTTCGAAGTAAGTGTCTGCATCGATAAACCGGCGAGAGAGAGCAGCGCTCGCGAGTGTTCCGACATGCGTCTTGCCCGAGCCGCGCATGCCAATAAGGATCACAGATGCGGAGGTTGCAGGGGAAGGTGTTCCAGAAGGGGCAGTGGTAGAGCTCTCAGCACGCGGCAGCTCAATGCCCCCAACTTTAAGGCCTATCTGGGTATACATGTCAGAACCAAGCTTGAGTGAGAGCGAGGAAGGATGTGAGTCACACCTTGTTCTCCAAATCGTCCCACCAGTTCGGCCACGTCTTTTCGACGCAGCGCTTCTCCTCGATGATTGTGTCGGGTACAACAGTACCCAGGACACTGAACGCCATCGCAACACGGTGGTCGTCATAACAGTGCACGCTCGCGCCACGGGTGAGGGTGTTAAACGGGCGACCGTACACCTCGAGTCCGTCATCCAATTCTTTTGTCTGCACGCCGAATTTGGCTGTGATGGTCAAGTCAGTTATACGAGAGTGAGCAGCAATGAGATGTAATCAAAACACACACCTAACTGATCAATCATTGCCTTGATACGATTACACTCCTTCACTCTCTGGTTCGCAATCCCAACGATTCTTGTCGTGTTCCCTTCTCCGCCCTGCGCAACGGCAGCAAGGGCGCACGCTGTCAAAAACGCATCCGTCATCGGCTCCATATCCACCTCCCCAATCGCCTTCAGCTCGCCCTTCTTCGGACCCGTGACGGTCGTTTCGTTTGCGGTCTGAACCACCTCGCAACCCATGCGTGCAAGCACGTCTACGGCGAACCGGGCATCACCCTGCAAACTTTCGCTTCCGATGTTCTCGAGCGTGCAAGTTGTCCCCGTAATCGCAGCGATCGCAAGCGGGTAGGTCGCGCTACTCGCGTCACTTTCAATCGCGTATTGGGCGGGGTTCACGTATGTGCTCTGAGGAATTCGGTACACATCGGTCCCCGGGTCGCGTGTGACAATCACCCCGAATGTGCGCATCATGGCGATCGTCATGTCGATGTACGGCTGCGAGATCACAGCACCACCCACGAGTTCGAGAGTCACCGCCTCCTTCGCATATGGCGCGCAGAGAAGGATGCTGCTTACGTACTGGCTCGATACGCTCGCTGCGAGACGGATCACGCCGCCTTGCAGTCCCTTGGGCGCGATGCTTAGCGGCAGGCAGCCCTCAGATTCGTTGTAGGTGATTTCAGATCCGTTGGCGCGCAGGGCATCTACAAGAGGGCCAATAGGCCGCTGCTTCATGCGAGCATTGCCTGTGATGACAGTGGTGGTCCCAGCATCGACAGCGGCAGAGGGAGACACGAGCGAACAGACAGTGGTGAGGAAGCGCGCAGCGGTTCCTGCATTCCCAAGGTAGATTTCCTTTCCTGCTGTGGGGACTTGAAGAGCTCCTGCACCACCTGTGACTACCAATGTTTCACCCCCGTCTTCCCAAGCAAAAGAAGCGCCCTATACAAAGTGAGTTAGCAACATTAATGATGGATGGAGATGAAACAGCTGGACCTTGAGCTCTTGCAATGCCGCCATCATCACTTGGGTATCATCCGAATGCAATAAGTTCTTCAACTTACACGTGCCCTGCGCAAGCGCAGCCAGCACCAGGGCGCGATTGGAGATACTCTTGCTGCCCGGCGTCGCCATCTTCACATGTTGTGTTCCCGTCGAAGAAGCGCTGGGATCAACCTTGACTGTAACAGCCTCCGAAAGCGCCTTCGCGATAATCGCATCATCAACGGCTGTCGCTTTTTGCTCGTAGGTGGCTCCAATGCGGGAGAGGATGACCACCTTTTTCTGAGGGCCAGAGTTTTTCTTATCGACGCGCATGATATCCAGGAGCCTGTCGACGCTCAGGCCACGAGCACCAGGGCATCTGCTTACTCTCTGATCTGCCAAGCTTACAGGCAACCCATACCCTCTCAAACACCTCACGAGTCTTCCCACAGCCACCTGCTTCAATATGCCCATTCCCCGTGCGACTTCTGCTTCAAATATCATACCGATACTGACGCACTCTCCGTGTAGCATATGTGGCGTGAGGACGGCTTCGATAGCGTGGCCAATTGTGTGTCCGAAGTTGACAAGGTTGCGGAGTCCGGTCTCGCGTTCGTCGATGGTGACGATGTGGGATTTGACGTAGATACTGCCTCGGATAACGGAGAGGAGGAGAGATTGAGATGTAGAGCGCGTACTGATGTGACGACCTGCAGAGCCGGTGGAAGGCGTGCGGATAGCATTGTAGATCAATTGAGCGTTAGTTTCGAGAGAAGTAAATTCGTCTTCGTCCCATATCGCCGCGGTCTTTAGGGGCACGTCAGTATAAGGTGGGCTTGAGGGAAGAAGATAGGAACAAGCGCACCTTTACAACCTCAGCCATTCCATTACTGAACTCTCGCTCAGGAAGGCTCTCGAGGAATGCAGCGTCAATGAATATGTATTCAGGTTGCCAGAACGCGCCGATGAGGTTCTTGCCAGCGGGCGTGTCAATGGCGGTTTTTCCGCCTACGGAGGAATCCACCATTGCAAGGAGGGTGGTAGGAATCTGGACAAAGCGTACACCACGCATGCTATGAGAATGTTAGTAGTAGCCAAAGAAGAACCAATTACAAGAAGAATAAGAAAAATCGAGGATAGGATAATCGTACAGAATAACGGATAGTGATAAAATAGCTTGCAGGGAAGTCCATATGGTATACTCACAAGGTCGCAGCAACAAAACCAACAAGATCACCGATGACACCTCCACCAAGAGCGAGGATGACGGTGTCACGAGTACAGCGCTCGAGAAGGAGGAAGTCTTCGATATCAGCTTTTCCTTCACGGGACTTTGTCGTCTCTCCAGGCAAAATAATACGGGAGAGGAAACGCGGTTTCGCGGAAGAAAGCTGGAATGCGAGTCAGATGAGATGAACGAATGGACAGGACACGTACCTTACTGATCTCTGCACTGAAGGCCTTTTCGAATGCAGAGAGGTAGAACTGGGCTACATTTGTGTCTGTGACGAGGACATACGCAGATGCAGGAAGTGTGGTGAGCACTGTACGTGCGATATATGGGATCAAGTGGAAACCACAGTGGATGGACTCTCGTCCAAGGATGGACACTTTCAAGATGTCCGGGGCAATGTCCATAATGTGCACTTTTGTCTGCGATCAAGTCAAGGGAAGATGGAAAGAAAGACAAAGAGACAATCCGATTTGAAGGGAAGATATACTTAAGTATCGAAACGCGATCAATATGGTCTGATCACACTAGCATTCTCGTCGTGCCTAATCTGGAAATAAATCGGCTCAGATGCGAATTAGCAACCGGTTCATATCATTTCACGTTAGAGCGAACAAGAGGCAGTGACTATTAGCCTCAAGCTAATGGATGCAAGGCGGCATCGTTGTGGCGAATAGCGTGGGCAGTGTGTGCGTTGATATGATCATGGTGATAGTGTAGACTAAGACATTGACAGGACAGACTCCGTCGCTATCGCTTTGTTTACACGCCGAAAGCGCCGAGAATCCACCAACAAAGTGGCCACTACTAGTAGATCTCAGTGGACGAAATACGCCTTTCTCTGGATCACCCTCGAATACATAATCTATGGGTGATATCTATGATACACCCACAATGAACATGTGAGATTACGACCTGTCAGTACAGATAAATAGATAGTTGGCATGTCTATTTGTTGTTCCAAGAAAACTTACAGTGACCTGGGTAGTATCCGATCGCACAATTCGCTTTTCAGTTGGGTCGCTGGAAATTCTTGTCCGCTTTATGCACACTTCCATGCCAGATCTATGCTCCTCGGCCTCGATCTGACGACCACTGTGACAGCATTATTCAAGGGGTTGCGGTGTCATTAATGCGTCTTGGCGATAATTTACATCACCTCTGCGAGCGAGCACTGGGAAGCCTTGAACGAATTCGGCGGCCTGGTAGTTGAACAGCTGGTTATGCAGTGCTAATTTGAGAGAACTGTGGGTAAGAAAATTTCTTTGCACTCGTGTTCCGCGTCCTTCCACGCTCGGACACACCTTATCGTGTTTGAATGAATCATTTGTTGCAGAGCGCGCATTTCCAAGTTCAAGCAGGGTGTGACGCTGCCAGAGCCGCGTACGCATGCATCCGTGTTTCACCTGGGTAGAGGGAAAGTTTCGTCGTGTTTTGGCAGGGGCAAACCCGCAGCAAGGCCAGAGATGTTCGCGACCATGAATGGTTCACACGCCAGCTGAATGAGACTTCCCGGAGATGATCAGCAGTCTGGCAGATTGTTCGGAACACCAATAAGAAAACACGCATCAGATAGAATTCCTTTTGTGTACCTGATGGGTCCCCATGATCTACATTTTAGTGCAGATAAACCACGCACCTTGAGCTTTCATTCTAGTGAATCTCAACCGGCAATGCACCAGGTCGAGCCAAATCCGATAGATTACGCGTAAGACAAGAGGGGGCGATTGCAGGGTCAAAGACTAGTTTGCTTCTAGACTGTATGTATTCTTCTCCAACTGCAACAGCTTCTTGTCAGATGTGTTTCCAGATGCAATACAATTCATACCTCAGCTTCAAGCTCCCTCCTCACTCTGAATTCCTCATCTGCCTTGATAACCAGATGGTAATCATCTAGGTCCTCGATGACGAAAGGATCCTTCTCGTTCATTGTGAGCAGTATTTGCTTGACAGCTGAATCACTGCAAGCGCAAGTGCCAACGATCGGTCTACGATTCGTTCGAAAGACAAAAAATGACTGCAAACCAAGTTAAAAGCACTCCTGCGCATGGTGAATTACCTCAAAGAGGTTGAATGGTAGGGCCCACCTTTAATGGCCCTCATGTTTGAGCGACTGCACCCCTTCTGTGACACAAAAGCACACGGCTTTCCACACTCTTCTGCGATCCAGTCTAGTATGCGCGGGATATTTCCCAGAACAACGAAGTGTATGGAACACACAAACGGAAGTTAATGAGAAGAATGCAGAGTTGTTCTCAGCGTTGCCGTGAAATGCGAGCCTGAAAGTGGTTGTTGGCGATGAGCGCGTGAGTAATACAGATGTCCGGCCGAGAATATTTGACTAGTCGAGCACACGCATGTCCTTGCTATATCTAAGACTATGCAACCCTCATAAGTATCTATGCTTCCCCTCGCGCACTACATCATATCGAATATTCGTCTACCACCGTAACCTTCCATTCTCTTCAGTAAAAACGCACTTGACGTCCGCACAGACTCCGTAAGTGGTCCACTTTGCTGTGCTGGACCGTAGTCACGCTTCCGACTTCACGGAGACTTGGAGCCAAGACGGTCCTGAACGATTTGGGACTAGCTTGACGTTTCGCATTATCCTGCTTCACCGAACCGCTTCCCGGAACCGCCTCTTATCAATTGAAAACCAAGCTGACATACTTTGGTGTGTCCAGAATAACTCCCGTCCCGCGCCCCGTCACTATGCCGGCCAGCAGTGTGTATTTCGCTCGTAGAATATGACTAGAACGCTGACCAGCATGCAAGCCACCACCACGCTCAGTGCCATTGAGCAATCCAAGCGCTTGGCAGCGTACACTGCTGTGGACAAACACATTCTCCCAGAACATAAGGCGAGTCCCAGTTTCATTTTTATTTATCTTTTGGAACTCATCATTCTTTGCCGCAAGGTAATCGGAATAGGATCTGGTTTGCACGTATTACGGCTAGGATAAATCTCTTATTCACCACATTCCAGGATCTACTGTGCCCTATGTTGTGGAGCGAATCGTCGCACAAGGGCGCGAGCTCAACAAGGATCGCGTGTTCATTCCGACTGGATTCCAGTCGAAGGAACTCATCGTCATGTCGAATCTCAACCTGGGAGATGTTGATCAATTCCCTATCATTGATGTCACTATAGACGGTGCTGATGAGTAAGTTTCGTCTAATTCCTCAGAAAAGTCGATGATCCTGACCATCGTCAGAGTTGATCTTGACCTCAACTGTATCAAAGGTGGCGGAGCCTGCCACTTGCGGGAAAAGGTGCTCGCGGAGGCTGCGAACACGTGCGTCCATGATCTTTTTGGGATATCTCAGTTCCCTCATTACCGGACTGCAGATTTATTGTAGTAGCCGACTACCGCAAAAACGCGGAGTACCTTGGCACGAACGTGCGTACCTTTTGTTGCAAGTGAGAAATATCGTAATCTTCATTCGCAGTTCACCCCTGGTGTTCCAGTCGAAGTCGTGCCATTTGCATACGCCCAAGTTTTGCGTAAATTACACGATGTTCTGGGCTCCCCAAACGCTACCCTGCGCATGGCGAAGGCTAAAGCTGGTCCTGTGGTGACGGACAATAGCAATTTCGTCATCGATGCACCATTTCCCAGGGAGATGATGAAGGACCCCACAACTGTGCGAGAAATTCTGCCACTGCCTCAGGCTTATACTAAATCACGTTACTGCAGATTTTGGCAAAAATCAAAATGCTCACAGGTGTCGTGGAAGTCGGTCTGTTTTGCGATATGGCTCAGGCCGCATACTTTGGTAACGAGGTCAGTTGACACGAATCTTGCCTACTTATATTTCTGACGTCGAAAACTGGCAGGATGGCAGCGTGACCGTGAAGAGAAAGGTAGAGTCCAAGGTTGTCGAAGAATTAATCCTTCCTTCGTGACGACAGTTCACAATACACAATTTTTGATTGCGAAACAGAGAGATCGTGAATCTTGCACACAAGTGTTGTTTAGGAATGGATGTGTGGAGCGGGTTTAAAATATAGATGTATTTATCTTAACGAGTCTTAACCATGTTGCATGCTGCTCTCGGGCATCCACTAACACTGGCAACGTAAGCATACTGCAGATCGGACAGTACCTGAATTTCTAGGATATACGTGCTGTATATATTGTGTCCGTTGTATAGTATTTATTCATTGGTCCAGGCAATTGCGAGGGCATAAAGGCCAGCAGCTAATATATCACACATATAGACGCCTGGTTACAATGAGACTTCCCATGATCCTACAAAACATCTTTGTGCTCCCCCACTTCATCTCCCAACATAGACGCAGCTACGCCCCCACCCGCAGACCCTCCGCCATTATAGAGCGCAGTAGGTAGGATGGCAAGGAGGCTTCTGTCATGGCTGGAGCCACTTCCTGAACAATCACCAGTTTTTTCCGTACATCTGCTAATGCGAGCCACATAGTATTACCGGGCGCTTCATACCAGGTGAGATCACCTAGATTTGGAAACACTACGGCTAGCCAGAAAGGGACATATGCGTCTGCCGCCACCTTCGAGTGTCCGACATGCAGCTTTTGGAGCGCTGTTTGTGTGGGCCAAAACTCCGGTCTTCCATCCGCTGCATGAGGAAATGTCGGGAATGCTGTAGCATTGAACGTTAAATGCAGGATACGAAGTGATCTGCACCGCGAAGCCAATGAAAGAATTCCGGTTAACGTGACTCGGACTGTGGAAGTATCGGTTTGATTTGAGGCAAACCTTAGTTCACGAAGATCTGCCCACGCAGCTGCAGCATCTTCGATGAATGCATCATCAAGACGGTATCTTCCCACCTCGATGAAATTGACAATTGCCAGTTTTCTGAATTTTAGTAAAGGCCGGAAAATGTCAGAAGGGAGAGTGCTGCCGGGGTGAGGCTCCCAAGCCGAAAGCGAGCCAACAGAAATCTCTTCAAGGGATGCGAATGTTTGGCAATATGTTGGGAGAGACAGCACGAACTCCCTGACCTCCTCTTGTAAGGCATGTTTATGATACTTGATAGAAATGCTGGATAATTGTGGGGTGACGACGCGAAGAAGGAAATGTGTGCACCGTTGAATGCGATCGGCATAGAGCACGAAGCTTTTGAGGGTACTCAATTCCAGTGGCATATCACCCGAAGGTAATTTTTCCATGCCACCAGATCCTTCTTGTAAAGTAAGTACGAGGGAATGAAGGTGGCGCAGATGCTGGAGATTAGAAATGTTATGCATCATCGGACACGCATCGACCCCGTCCATGGACAGTACATTTAACTTTTGCATGTTCTGGAGAGGCAGTGTCAAATGAGAACCATGCGGACTCGGATCCACCGAAATTGACAGTTGCCGCAGGCCCGACGCTTCTGGAAGAGCAGCGACCAATCGGTCTAGCTCGTCCGCTAGAACACCTGACGGTACGTCAAAGGAGAGCAATTCTAATGCGGGCGAAAGGAACTGGCGAAGTAGCGAGAGGTCTGAACGACACTCCAGCAGATTAGACACTGCTTCGAAATGCAATGCGCACAGATTCGGGAAGATGGAAGTAGGCGGGAACGACGCGAAAAGTTGATGTAGGACGCTAATATGCAGTTTGGGGTAAGAAGTGCGATTGGAGTTGGGAATAAGCCTGCGTATCCTGGACGCGTTCATTTTGATACGCTCCCATTCCATGGGGAGCGGCTCGTGACACAAGTACTGCAAATTGGAGCACATTGAGTAGTGTCCTGTCATATAGCGCACATAACTCACTATGTAATTGTCCTTTCCGACTTCCCAGGTGTCTCGAGGGAGACACCTGATGAGGGGCACCAGGCTTGACTGTTCAGACCAGAGTATATCGAGGGCAGGGTCAGAAACTGCCGAGCACGTTCGGGCAAAGTTGAAAATGTCCGTGGACGTGACATGTGTCAGAATTGCGTGAACGATATCGTCGACTAGAAGAGCGTGATGCATGATTAACTCGAAAGGTGCTCTACCATTGCAAAATACTTATCTATCCAATCTTACAAGAGTCCACAGACCCACAGGCCTTCTGGTGTTTTACTCTGGTAGGTGTCCGCTTTTGAAGGTCCGCGATCGGCTGCTCTGTTGTGGACTCATCAATAGACACAAGACATTGTTCCACTGGCACTGCAACTATTTTTACCAATGTACAGCGGGATCCTTTCGCTAGATTGTACGGCAGTCGCTGCAGTATCGCTGAAAGCAAGATAAGCGTACACAGTCATTCACGTCAAAAGGTGAAAACCTTACCGTTCATATCGAGCAACTTTGGGAGGAGAGCGCCGGCAGGCTCCACATGTCGGGAACTTGCTTGTCTCACTCATCACTCTTGTTGTCCTCAGAATAGCAGCCAAATTATGCCAACTGCCAGAGGTCCGAGCAGTGGTTCAACGTACTGACTCAGATGTTCGTCAGCGATTGACTGTCGATCCAAGCACTGGTAAGACCGCCGTAGGATAGTTGCTAAAGGATAGTTGCTGAAGAGATGCCGAACACAAATTATTCATCCGAGAAAATCTCCAGAATTATCCGGAAATCAGTCTATGATACATCTTGCTAACGCCACTTCGATTACAGTACTTCCAATCCACCTGTAAGCAACAATCAGCGCGAGAGTGTGACGACACATACTTGTACACCTCGATTAGCTAGCGCGTTGGCTATCAATGCAACGACGCTGGCCGGCTGAACTCTTGTAATGTTCCACGATTTTTCTGTCCAACTTCTCCCACTTCCCCAAACGATTCATGCTCTTAATATCCATGTCGATGATGGTGGCATCAAATGATCGTGCAGGACCAATCTGCGTCGTAGACAGAGGGTGTAGTCTGGGCCTGATAATAATGGAGCAATCTTTGAATGTTGCTGAAAGAAGGTATGCCATGAGGTAATGCCGGAGGTGTCCAGGACTTGGAGCTGTGTGATCCCACAAATGATAATCAGAATGATAGACTTTAACAAAGTCCTCCCATTCTTCCATGGAAGGATCAAGAACAGAGGACCCGAGGCCTTCACTTGGGAAATCTAGCGAGGTTTGTGTGTGCAACTTGGATAAACCCTCAATATCGAGGATGTCCAGTGTTCGTTGTAAGGTTGACAGGAGGGGAAGAATGGGACTGTCAACCAGTGCCTGTGCAAGAGCAGTTGTGAATGATTCTTGGAGGTTCTGGGCATCAGTCGATTCGTCCGCCGTGAAGAAGTGTGCCAACAATTTCATCGAGTGGTCCTGTCGAAATCTATGAGAAACCGTGTGGTCGTGATGTGCTGAAGACGTACATCGTCTGGTTTTGCCATTCTGCCCTCAACGAAGAACCGCAGGTTATTGAGAGACCCGCCGCTCTCGTACCACCCAGCCCATAAATCACCTAGGGCTTTTCTAACACGCATCTCATCGCGAGAGAAAAGGTCCAAGGGACAATATGTGGTATCGAAGTCCCCCTGTTTCACCATGAAACTCGTGTGCATACAAAATCTGCACGTTGCAGTCTTCAGAGCAACAGTCTCAGGCGAGAGATGACAATCTCTCGGTAAAAATCCCCATTTCGGCTGAGAAATAAGCAGTCAGACCCAGTTCTTCTCCCGATAAACTGGAGATCACCTTGATTTCTATCGCGATGGGCGTACCCCCAATGAGATCCGTGGCTAACACACCCTTTTTCCTGTGAACATCAATCTGATCCGTCTGCCTTCTCCCGGCTGGGCGGTCGGCATCGCGTAGGTCAATAAGCGACCTGAGCCACTCTTCATCGAGCACCACCACCACAAGGCTCGCTAGCAACTCAGAAGGGATGAGCTTTGAGATGATGTTATCTTGGAAGGCAATCATGGGGTCGTCTGGTTGTTCAGCGTTGGTATCGAGCAGTGTGTTGTCTAATGACCCACGAGCGACTTTGCGGAGGCGTAGAACGTGATCGGAAAATTGGACATTGCGAGGTCCTCGATACGAGAATACGATAGAGGCCCCTCCCTCAGAGATATATGTCCAATCCTCAGGTTTTGTTTCAGTGATCAATATCGGAGTCATTGCAGAGATGGGGCAAAGTCAGGTGTACTTGCCACTGATATGTAGACTCCGGGCCATGTGGCCGCAGCCAAGCTGTAGCGCAAAATACAACAACTACAAGCAACAAGCGCCAAACAAGCGCCCAGTGGGATAAACTCGGACTAAATACTCCGCACAGTGCTTTGGCCTTCTGCCACACCGTTTTTGTGGAACAATAGACGATGTGGTATCAACGCTGCCCTGACCACAATATTTATTGCCCTGCATGTCTGAAGTCTCTATTTTGCAACCTTCATTATTCCACACCAGTGCAACGTTGACTTCTCGTCGCTCGCAAGCTTCACGAAACATCTAACACCATCAGAATAAGAATGCGATACCCAACCCCCTCATCAACCAAGCCATCTGAAAGTTCACGGGCCACGAAACATCCTTCTCGGTCCCCGAAAGAAAATGCAGCGCCCTCCAAAGGTGTTCATGCACGCAAGCACGATCTCAAAGCTCTCAAGACTCGACGCGCTTCGCATTATGATCCTAAACCGGTCTGTGCTCCCTGGTGCCTTTCCGGTTCCTCCAAGCTCACTGACTGTCGTCTATAGCCACGTATCACAGTCCATGGGTTACCTGGTTATACTGGCGGCATCTTGCCACCCGATGCAGTAGACCCTCGCCCTCCCGCACTTCCCTTGGACGGTTTCGAATGTATTCGCACATTAGGTACACCATCACTATTTCAGCACAGAGAGTTAGATTGAGCTTATTCGATGTAGGCGACGGCGCTTATGGTCTCGTCCTACTCGTGCGAGCGTGCGATCGTCCAAACGTAACGAAACTGGAACGCCCAGGATCACTATTCGCCGTGAAAGTGCTCTCCAAAGAAAAGATGAAAATGATCGATCAAGCACGTACACCTCCACTACATCATCTGTCCGAACAATAACCCCCCATCCAGAAACACCCTGCGGATGCTAATGCCGAGAGGACGCACCTGTCTGAATTGCCCTGGAGTCCCTGGGTGAACGGTGTCGTAGGCGCCTTCAGAGACGAATTGAACCTTTACCTCATGCTGGAATTTATACCGAGCGGGTGTTTCTACGACGTGATCCAGACGCGTGGCCCTTTCGACGCTGCCACCGCCCGGTTCTACTTCGCCAACATCACAGCTGGGCTTTATTTCCTTCATGGAGAAGGAATTATTCATCGGGATCTCAAACCAGCAAACATCCTCGTTAGACCCGATGGGTATTTGACCATCGCAGATTTTGGATACGCCCGTTCAGCTGATGATGAAGGACAAATCACGGACTGGATGATGATCGGGACGCCACTTTACATGTCCCCTGAGGTCTTATGTTACCAACATATGACAGGACGAAGCGTCGACTGGTGGGCGGCAGGTGTCACGTTGTACGAAATGCTGACGAAGAGAACGGTCAGTACCATTGAATTCTAACCCATAACACGTTTCTCATATTTCCCTCGTTTCCTTCAGCCATTCTTCGGCACGAGCGAAAATAAAATATTCAAGAGGATCTCCTTGGGGAAGTACAAGTGGCCCAAGGGCCTCCGCGTGGGCGCATCTCTCAAGTCCATCGTCAAAGGACTCTTGAACACGACGGCCGAGCATCGTCTGGGTGTGATTGATTCCGTTCTCGAGCACCCATGGCTCAACAACATCGATTGGGATAAAATGGAGGCCGGGCGCTACATGGTATGTCCCCTTGTGTAACCAAACGAGATTGCTATGTCTGACAGATGGATGGTATAGGCCCCTTGGGTTCCTGAGGTGCCTGCACCTACTCAGACATGGTTAAATAAAGGCCTTCCGCCGCCGCATTACCTCCCTGGTCTCAAGGTTTGCGCACCGGCTGTGCACCGTGAGTGGGATGATCGTCAACCCAGGAAAAAATTGCCCATCTAGTTGACTCCAACTGCCATGACTTTTCTATTATTACTTATTGCACACCAATGACTCGCCTGTACCGCTTCCACTACTGTACTGATCCAGAAACTTCACAAATAAAACTTATTTTTCACTTCACATGTGCCGAACGTAGCCATCGAGTCATCTGGGTGTGGTCTGGGGGCAGCCAACCGGCACTTCAACGCAAGTGACCTCAAGGCTGTTTCAGATGCCAACGGAAGCATCAACCACGAAACGTGTATTATGACAATGATCTGAAAATATACCTCATTATACAGACTCGACATCCAAAATTGCAAGTCCCCGTGGATCAATCGTATCGTATGGAAGTAACGAAAGTGGTGGAAGAAACGTGGGGGTTCAGAGGAAGGGATACAATACGCTATAAGTCAAAATCCGACCTCTGGAGGTTATTGAACGTCTTTCGCAGGAACAGGAGCTGATGGGTCGCAGAATGAGCTGTTTTGCGTAGGTGCGTCGAGATATATCGTTCCATCGCTGCCAGCTTTCGTATCTCGGGCCGCTTCTGCCAGAGTAGAATCGCCCTCCGCGACAGCACCAGTCGTCTCATCCTCGCTCTTACCCCATGACAAGCTAGACATACTCAGCACCCCATAACTGCCTCCGCTCGCAGAAGCATCTGATCTCTCGCTCATCCTGCTAGGCACACGGCCTACGTCCTCTTTCCCACTCGGCACGCTCCCCATAGCACTCATGCGTCCGTCAGATCGAAGACTCCCTCGACTGGGCACACGCAAGCTTTCAGGGCGCTTTAAAATCGCATCGGCCAGTATACTATTTTGCCATGCGTCCTCTTGGTCTTCCTCTACTTCGCTGATGCTCATGTCTTCGCTATTATTCTCCTGAGCAGACGAAGACTCTGAACCACGGCGGCGTCGCCTTCCGCGCGATGGCGATGACCCCGCCGAGGAAGACGTATCAGGGGTATATTGGCCTTTTCCTCCGCCATTCCTCACACTGCTTCCCGGACTCATTGTCATT
Source organism: Suillus clintonianus (assembly GCF_016758775.1). Taxonomy (NCBI): domain Eukaryota; kingdom Fungi; phylum Basidiomycota; class Agaricomycetes; order Boletales; family Suillaceae; genus Suillus; species Suillus clintonianus. The sequence goes on from NW_024539294.1 coordinate 102,031, forward strand.
CTCAGACCAGTATAAAACAAGGGTGACACTCCTGCACCTCCGTAAGCAACCGGAAACCCGGGGTATGGGTGGTAGGATGATGCAAGGAGTGCCTGGACGTGTGCGGGAGGATTGTGAGAGAGATTTTGGGGAAGGCCGTTGTGAGAGAGATTGGGACTCTGAGGATGCAGGCGTGAGGATGGAGACGTGGGTGAGGAGAAGGATGATGAGGGAGATTGGGCTTGAGCCTGGGATTGCAAAGTCGCAAGGACAGAATATGCTGCCTGGAGCTGCTGCATGAGATGATGGGCTTGGGCTTGTAGCTGAGGGACATGGTCAGTGAAATTATAATAACGAAGACTACCATACGACAGAACGAACACTCACCTCGCCTTCTCTCCTCCTCCAAGCCATCGTATCCTCATTCCATCGCCACTTTAGCTCTTCATTTTCCTTCACCACGCGTTCAGCCTCTGCGCGAGCCTTCTCTTCTCGTAGTCTCGCAGCCTCAAGTGCACCACGCATGGACGCGAGCTGTGTTTGAGCACTCAAGGGGCCAGTAGGCGAGCATATATGTCCAGTATGAATAGTTACTCCTGGTGGGGGCGTTGAGCCCCGCGAAGCAGTTGGTATTGAGGGACCTGCGGCTTTCTTTCCATTCATGATGGGGCTTTCAATTGTGCTCGAGTGGGTATGTGTGTGATCATTAGGAGACGCTTGAAGTGGATTCAAAGTTGGGAATGTAATATGTGGAAGTGTTGGTGCAGGAGCAAGTTGTGGGGAGCCGGAGGGAGATGATGACGGTTCATTACTGGATCCCAGATTTATGTGTAACGGGGAACTGGATACGGATGCAGAGTTGGGTAACGTAATTCGGGCGGGAGGAACGCAGTGAGAGGCTGATGACGATGCCAAGGGGGTGTTGTGCGAGATAGAGGCTGAAATAGCGCAACTCCCATTGGACTTGTCAGTTCCACGTTGCTTGGCCATCAATCGTGGAGGCATGGTGTGAGCGCCTGTCCTGTATGCCTGTGATTGTCCATCCCAATCCAACGCGTGGGTAGATGTAGATACGTGGAGTGGCATGGACTGAGATTGAGGGCACGAAGTGAATGAAGATGAGTGTTCACGGCTATCATTGTCTTCTGTGGAGGTGGATGGGGAAGATGATCCTGGTATGGAGGGAGCGGGATCGTCGTGACAGGGGCTGCCAGCATGTTGTATGTTGTCAGCGGTGTCATGAGGATGCATGTGCTCAGAGCGTGAAGTACGCATGGTGGAGTTATGGGATGTGACGTGACGCGAAACCGATGCTGGCTCAGAACTGGATGCTGACATGCAAGTAGGTAGCAAATGGTCCTCGTGGGATTCAACCGCTGGCGGTGATTCTACGCCCAAATGGGATTCCAGATTCTCTTCAAGGTGATCTGGAGTTGGTGAAGGTAAACGAGAAGTGGATGGCGCGACTGGCGCGATATTATTGTTGTTTGTGGTCGACTTGGACTCTGTCTCGAACGCCGGAGAATCACTACCGCTGTTATCTTGGTGAGCGGATGTTCTGGGCTGGTTGGCCTTGGATGAGACCTTTGTCTTCTTCCCGCCCTTGAGAAGCTCCTTAAAAGGGACTTTTCCTCTCCTGCGTCGCTCCTTGGACCGAGAGGCTTTCTGGTCTGCGTCGGCCGATGTGGATGCTTCCGGGGTGCTCGGTTGTTCTGGTTCGGTCATATCGTACTCACCAGGAGTGTTACTGGCAATATGAAAGGTGGAGAGAGCGGCGGTGATTATGGATTGAGCAGAATGAGCTTGCTGTGGGTCGGGTCCGTGGTTGTTCACGGGAATCTCCACGTGCTTTGCCCGCCAGAGGAGGATGGAGGCAACAGCGAGGGCGAGAGAAGAGAAAGTGAGCAGAACGATGCGGGCGTTGTCCTCAGCTAGCAGCCAGGTCTGTGCGTGCTCTCGCTCACCATCGTCCATAACGACAACGAACGAACAGAACACAAAGTAATCGACCATAAACAATTTCACATTTTCAGTCTCCGATTACGGTATTCTATATATAAATACACCCCCTCTTTTTATTTATCTCACCTGGATACTTGCTCTGCCTGAGTGCAGCAGTGCCCAACAGTGCTTGCATACTTATCCATCGACATCCGCACTATCATCGCACACGGTAAGAAAGCAAGTCCGGAAATCGCACGGTGATTGTGCAGGAGATCTCTAAACTTCTTATGGAAACTATGCGGAACTCTAAAACTTAAAGCTTAACCACCTTCTTCAGGTCAGGTCAAAAGAGAAGCATGATAATGGCCCTGGAAGGGAAATACCGTCGAACAGCTGGTTGTTCATGTCCGATTGTTCATGCTTTACCTGGCATATCACATCGATACATCCAGCGGAAACGTCCAACGACCAAGCACATGCGGAGCGGAAACGACCCTGCACACGGCCCTGTTGCTTTCACCTCATGTCCAAGGTTGGCCGCATCAGCAATAAGAACCGATCTGATAACCTCTGTCGTCATGAAGCAATGCCCCCCTCATGTTTGTCTTGACTGTGAATCGCGATGCCGCTATCACCCCACCTTTTCAAGCATGAGGTTATCACGTGTTAAGAACGACCGGTTCCGGTGTTCTCTCTTGATATCGACCTCTCAAACTACCTCTCGTGAGTCGATTACTTTATCGGTTGTCTGCATCGTGCAGACGGGGATTACTGAACATGAACAACCCGAGGTTTGTAGGTGTGGTAGTTGAGCTATGATGACTTGATGATTGATGTAGAGCAATCTAAGACTGCGCGACTCACCGACTGAACCTAGTAGCCCAAGTTACTAAATCGTTTCGTGTCTTTAATGCGGACAGAGTCCCGCGGAACAGTTATAATTGCGACTTACATTGGTCGTGGTATCTCATGGCCACAAGCTATATTCCGTGATTTTTCGCGACCGGCCTCAGTAGGCGTTACGTACAGCGGCCATGAACATTCCCGCTAAGGTAGAACGCAACGCTAAAAGTTTCTCAGGTCGTGACGATCCTGAATGCGGGGCGACCACAACGTGCGTAATTTTTGAGGGTGGCATCGAGGAAAAACTCACTGAATGCCTCATTGGCAATATTGCATAAGTACCACATTGGCCGAGCATGGAGATCGCTTTGCAATGGAAGCTGAAATGGAAGTCCCATCGGGCGGGTCAGTTTACTCGCCGATGATAATGTTTGTTGCTGTTTGCAGGGATTTACAACCTCCTCACGCTGGCTAGCACCCTTTAGAACCCACTGTCTGGTTGGTTTAGGCGAGAGGATGTTGAACGTCTCACACAACCTTCGTGATACACTGCCTGCAGGATTTATGGATGGCATCTTGTTCCAAGTTCCTGCGGGTTAGTGTACGGGCGAGGCATCCAAATTTATTACTAACTGATTTTGACTAGATGCCTAGATCACAGCTGGTCTCATACAGGTAGGCGCCATTTCATCGTCGTCAACGTTCCCTTCGTTGAATATTACTTGTCTCTCTCACAGTAACTTGATTGCAAGCCGGCGTCGTTGGTGTACACGATGACTTGATGTATATTCACAGCTCGAGTCAGGCAAGTAGTGTGTCTGAGTTGAAAATTGGTGAATGGATGCCGAGAATTTGCTAGGGCGTGGTGGTGTGCGCTCATGCGCCGCTCGGCCGCTCATCTTACGCTAGGGGTAGCTTCAAGGGACACGTGGATATGGATGAACAGGCATCTTGTTGATCTTGCAGCAGGAGAATCGGATTGCAAATAATGACAGTCGACCTTTCAGGATGTGATCAATAAGACATGGGATGCATGAGCAAAAAAACAGTGACAATAAGTACAAAGCAAGGTTTGGTAACACTTATAATTCAAGCCAGGGCGTCTAAATCATTGCTGCGAGTTCATATTATTGCGATGGGATGTTTAGTGTGACGAAGAACCTGATGGCGCGTCTGTCTGTTCCTTCTGAGCTTGTTGCGCCAGTAATCGCCTGGGGATAAATGATTAATCAAAGGTATTGACTACAAAGATAAAGACGCACTGTCTGGCGGCCAAAATCATCTGTGCTTTCCTCTCCTGCAAACTGGCCTCGCGCTTCTCCGATGTGCTCTCCCAGTTGGCTTTGCCGAAGGCAAGATCATCTTCCGGTGAGAAGCTGGGAGATACCACTCTGTCTTGTAGCTTGTAACGAGATATGAGGTTCTCCTTCGGGGTTGGTGCTAAACCTGTCGTCTGCCCTTGGGGAGTAACTTGCCGAGCTTGTGGGGGAGCCTCTGTGCGAGGATAAATAGTGTAATATGCTGGAGGGGGCTATAAAAGAGAATGTGTTTGAATGCAAGGAATTGTCAACAGGTGAGATATTTACACACCGCATCAAGATATCCACGCTCCAATATTTTATTCGAGGTGATCTCGACACTCCCTGTCCTCAGCAAGTCATAACGGATATTATCTCTGTAACAATGATATTTGAAATCTGCGTTTCACAAGCACGAGCATGAACATACTGTGGTATAGTTGGAAACATGGCATATATCTGGTCGACCTGCGGGGAGGGATTCAGCATAATGACTCGGCATAAAAGGTTCCAGATCAACCATTTCCTGTGTCACATTCTTTGGCCTGAATCCAAGAGCTGAAGACGCCGACCTCCTACCGGAAGAGTCGCTGGCTGCCGTAGGAATTTGTTAGAAGTGTAAATATTAGTAGAATCGATGAAACTTACATGAAGTTGCCCATCGGAAGATGATGACAATGACTGCAAAAGCAACGATAGCGTTTACGACCTCGCCCATTGAGAAAAACCACGGATGATGCTGGCGAGAATATTTGAAACGGATTGAAGGCTTGCGCTGTCAGTGGCAGTGTTCGTTTTACCATCGGAATCCGGGTAGAACCCGGACCGAAAGAAGTGAAATTGACGCGGCACCGTGAGAAATTCTAGGTTTTCATGTCGCTCGAACTGAATTCAATTCCACACACTTTGAATATCCCAAACGGTTGGACGGTTAAATGCATCAGCACGGTTAAATGCATCAGCATGTGAGTGTCCGTCTGCGTACAGGCCCCTAGACCGCTTCTCACCATATTTACAGTGCTTGTGCTCTGTGTCCGCACTACTAGTATCACACGGTGCATCTTAGTACTTTCGTCCAGCATTGTTGTGTTGTTTCTAATTCATTGACCTAATGTTGGTTTTCAGACGCACTGTCAAGTGTTGTCTCGCTAAATGTCAAGCCTCGACCTGACATTGTCAAGTCCGATACAATCTCTATACTCATGTACTACCATGTGAAGCCCCAACCATGTCATCTCTAGCCCCATTCAGGCTGGGTCAAGCACCACTCATACCACGACAGGTTATCCCAAACATCTTCAAATGTCAACCTTCACACTTGCCTGTGCCGTGTTAATGCTGCATCACATGCGCGTCACGCCGCGTGAAACCCCAGCATGTTTGACAGCGCAGCCACTTATTCAGCGATAAATCTGATGCTACATCTCCAGAGTCTGCAGACGAGTTATCAGAAGTTGTAACTCCTTCTCTGCCGGCTGAAGAATGCGCACCCGTTAAGTGTCGGCGTGCTACACAGACTCGGAGGGTCCAGAAAAGAAAATAGTCATTGGCTGATGTAGCCAGTAGTACATGTACATGTCCCCATGGCGAATAAAATAACAATTGAGGAATGGTCATGAACTTGATGTGGGAGAACTTCCATGTAGGAACGACTGCATTGGCGCGTCAAGGCTCGTCAATGCTGCATCACGACCGCGGCAGGTTGCGGCAGGACCACGTCAAAATAGCAACGCCCGGACCGAATTAATGGTCGTACCTTTATGTGCGTGTTATCACAAGCATCAAATCAGGTCAAGTACTGTCAAGTACTTGGTACTTGGTACTTAAAGGCTGACTCAAGGTCAAGGTTAACTGCACATAGTCCGTCTCCTAATCTTTACGATGTCCGAGTCGAGAGCACACCGTCGTATCGCGCTCCTCTTATGCGACATACCCGCTGATCCGGTTCGGGAATTGCATGGGGACTACACAAGGATTTTCGGAACCTTGCTACAAGAATCACTTAAGCCCATCAACGAGACTCGTTCACCTGGTTCGTTGTACATTTATAAATGAATCCGCGGTGAGGCTCAATCTCACGTCACTGATCCAGGTTCACAAACAACATTCACACTTGAGCCTTTCGACGTACGAGCGCAGGTTTACCCTGAAGATGATGAATACGATGCAATGCTACTTACCGGTTCTGGTGCGTGGACACATTTACATGTGCATGCATGAGCATAATTTTTGTTCCCCACCATGCGCAGCATCTACCGCCCACGAATATGACCAACCAGGTAGAGAATGGATTAAAAGGTTGATTGAGTACGTGAGGGTTGTCGCGACAGAGAAACCGCGGATAAAGATTTTTGGTGTGTGAACACATTTTATAAAAGGTCTACAGGTACTAACAGTCGTCTAACAGGCATATGCTTCGGACATCAGATTATCGCGCTTGCTATGGGTGGGACGTGTGTTCGCAACACGCGTTTCGAAGTTTCTGCGACAAAGCTCCAATTGACTGAACTTGGAAAGAAAGTATACGGCGTCGAATCTGGCATTTTGGTTAGATTTCCCTACTTTTCATTGCTATCGTACTCATTCTTTCTTTCTAAATTCTCAAGAACATTTATGTAATGAATCGTGACCACGTTCCCAATGAGCCGCCATCATTCCATGTTCTTTCTTCATCTAATCTATCGCCAAATCATGGGATGGTCCTCTTTTCTCAATCAGAGTCCTCAGAGGATGTATCGCACTCGAATTTCCGGCTCACCGACATTCATATTCTCACCAGTCAAGGCCACCCCGAATTCACAGAGTCCATAATGCATCAACTTCTCGGGTGGCGGCGAGAGCTTCTTGGTCCCGAACTTTACAATGACGGCGAGAGTCGTGTAGGTAATCAGGTCGACGGGGTCGCAATCATTGGAAAGGCCATATGGGGTGTTATGGGGGTAGAATGACGCATTTCTATTGACGTTTATCTCCGGGCTATCAGGTGTAACATAATCCTCTCAAGAGAACTTATCTGTTCAGACAAGTTGTTATTCAGCGAGCTCGCGTATAGTCTTTGAGATGTCATACCTACTCGTCACACATACGGCGCACCAGCGGAGGCAATATGGCATGCTACTTGCTCAGACGCATGTGCTACTACTGCTTTGTTCTTTTCAGGTGAGTTGACGACCGACATCTATTTACCTCTATTGTCTCCGACTTTTTTTTGCACATCCTCGAAGAGATAATTCTACGGTCTTTTCTGATCTCTTGGATGTAACCCAACATTGTCTCAGAGGACCCGTCCGAGTGCCCACGGTTGTACTCATCGCGGCACTGTTCGCCGATCTATCCTCACAGTTGTGACGTTCTGCTCGGGAGCGAATTGAGAACCGACACCTATCAAGTATGTTACGGCTACCCGGCGCTTTCCGAAACAAATGTATAAAGTACTTTGCAGAGATCGGGGATAGAGGTGAGTATTTGTCTTCCCGCTTAAGTAGGAGTCGGTGATCTTATCGGCTAATAGCTGTCCCCCACGATGCGTGAGCTGAGGACACATTGTCGTATCGCACTTCTCGTATGCGATGTACCTGTGGATGCGATTCGGGAAAAACATGGAGACTATACAAGAATTTTCGGAACCTTGCTAGAAGAATCACTCCAGCCCATAAATCACACTCGTTCAGCTGGTTCGTTGTCCATTTCTCAAAGGACTCCGCAGGCTCATTTTCAGCTGACACAGACTCACAAGCGACCTTCACGCTTGAGCCTTTCGACGTGTACGCACAGATTTACCCTAGGGATGATGAATACGATGCAATGATAATTACTGAGGCTGGTGCGTTGACATCATTTTGATGTATATGTAGGTATTTTAATTTTGCCCCTCATGCGCAGCTGCCACCGCCTACGAATATGACCAGCCAGGTAAGGAGTGGATTAAAAAACTGATCGAGTACGTGAGATATGTCGCCACAGAGACATCACGGATAAAGATTTTCGGTCAGTGGATATATTTTATGATGTCTTCAAGCCTTGATTCCAGGTTCAACAGGTGTATGCTTCGGACATCAGGTCATCGCACTTGCCATGGGCGGGACATGTGTTCGTAACACGCGTGAAGTTTCCGCAACGAAGTTGCGACTAAATGAGCTCGGAAAGAGAGTGTACGGGGTCGAATCTGGCGTTTTGGTTGGATTTTTTCAGTTTCCATTGCTATCATGCTCATACTCTAATAAGAACCTTCATTTGATGAATCGGGACCACGTTCCCGCCGAACCACCATCATTTCATATCATTGTTTCGTCTGCACATTCACCAAATCATGGGATGGTCCGCTTTTCCCAGTCAGAATCCTCAGGGGATGCACCGCCCTTGAATTTCCGCCTGACTGATATTCATATTCTGACCAGCCAAGGTCACCCTGAATTTACGGAGTCCATTATGCGTATGCTCCTCAGCGCGCGGCGAGAACTCCTGGGCACTGAAGTTGTTGATGACGGTCTGAGTCGTGCCGGCGATCAGAACGATGGGGTTGCGGTGGTCGGAAAGGCAATATGGGGTATGTTGGGAGTAGAATGAGCAATGTATTTCGGAACCATATGTATCAAGAGAACTTAATTAACCAGTGTCGTAGGTCAGGATGCTTTGTAACTTAGGTATGGAAAGCCAGACAGCCGCGCTCCTGTAGTCAGCGTCACGTGTCCACAAGAGGTAACAGGACTTCGTACACCTTTGAGTCATCAAGTGAATCGGATTTCTGCTACCAAAACTTTGGATTTACGGTGTTCGTTATTCAAGAATCGAACGCGTGGGTCAAGCTAGGTAACTTAGTGCTCGTGTGGCGTGCATTTGTGGCCGTGGTCCGACCTGAAATCTTTCCATCATGACTTCCCACACATATGATATATCCGATAAGTCCAGACTACTTATCCATCTCATCTTCAATCAAGAGAGTCACGGTGGACCACGAAATGAAGCCCAATACAGTGTTCCTGTCTCTTGCTGAAGAACTCCAGGTTTTCATACTGAGCTTTCTTCCTTACCGAGATATCCTTCATTGCACATCTGTGAGTGGCGGTCTTTGACTCATGTTATTGTTGTCTTATACTGACGATTTTCTTGCAGATATGCAAGGCCCTTCGCCAGACATATGTGTCCTCCTCCGAGCTTCAGTACATAGTTGAACTCGGCGGCCAACATTTGCTCCCTGTACCCAACACGGACAACCACACACCTATTTCCCAGCGTCTACGACTCTTGAGGAATAAAGCTCACGCATGGTTCAAGGCTGACGTCGACTCTTTCGAACCATTCCCTATACCGTATAAACTGTACACTACGGGTATGATCATCGCTAGTGGGCATGTCTATTTCTGGGACAAAGACGACGATACTGCCAGGATCATTCCGCTTCTTCCGAAGCCCCCACAACAAACATTCCAGCGCTACTGGTCTCCAGGAACGTTGTGTTCAGTCCCCCACTCAACCAACATCGCTGTGTTCATGGACCCAGCACAAAATTTGATCGCCGTCGCGTATATTGTTGATCACAAGACAACTTTTATTGACCTTAAAGCATTGAGTGTCGATGGTGTTCACCCCCGCGCTGCTGGACAAACAATGTTTCTGTCTGGGCTGCCCGGACACGATGACTCGGAAATCCGCACGAAAACCGTCGAGCTCAAAGGGTTGGGGAGGCATATCGCTTTGGAGCGTTGTTTGTCCGTTGAACAAGGGACTTCGTCAAACGACATGTGGCAGTTACAGATTTGGGACTGGCAACATTCAACGACACCCAACGTGAGCTTTGATCAGACGGTTGAAGACTTGTCAGCTGATTTCCAAGTTAGAGCGTCCTTAGCGGCTTAACAGATCCCGAATACGGCACCACATTCGATTTTTGTTTCCTCGGAGATAATAGGTTGCTCGTTTTGACCAACGATTTGAAGATCTATTCCATCGAGGATATGTCCCAGACGCCACAATTGCTGGCGTGTTTCCTGTTACCCATCCCATTGGATGGCACACGGTTTTATCTTCCGCTTGATCAGATCCAAGCCCAACAATCTATGTACACTTCTGACCCTGCACATCGCATACTATGTATCGTCGCGGGCTATCCCACTTCTCATGTCTTCATCATTTCCACAAAGGTTTTCTTCGACCTTAACGGAATAGCAGCAACAACACCAATACCATGGGAGAATTGGGGCCCCTCAAATACTCGTGTTTTCAACCAATCAGAGTTCTGCGCCATTTGCGGCAATCGAGTTTTGCAGAGATTTTGTGTCCGCGAGGAGTACAAATTACATGTGATGGATTTCAGTCCGCTAGCTGTGACGAACAGGCGGGGTCTGGGACGAGTGGTGAAAGAGCCATCTACGATATACATCAGTGGCTACACTTACACGCCAGGGGACAGCTTGACAACATTCCTGCCTTATGTCGAGGTCGTATTGGACAGAACCTTCCAAGATGATGTGCCTGATATATGGATAGATGAAGATAGAATGTATTTATTCGATTCTGAAGAACAGACCATGGAAGGTACTAGCACGCTCAGGGTTGTCGCCGTCTAGAACTTAGGCTATCAGGTAGTTACTTATGAAGATATATCGAGGCTGGCTTACTGATCAATGTACTGGGTCTCGACTTTCGAGCATGTGTTCACCATAGTGTCTTCGAACGTTGCAACTCGAAGGAGTTCGTGGCCAAAAGCATGTAAAGTTTGAACCTGATTGATCTGATGATCACTGATCAGTACTATCAGTACTCGGTACTCTCGATGAGGACTTATCGATTATCGATTATCCATGATGACTTTTTGTGGTGTGATATGATACAGTGTGTGGGTAACGAAGACTCGACTGAAAACATGAGGAGATATAGGATGTTGTGTGTAGTCGCGCTACGGGTTATCATCCCTCCAAACGCATGCCCCTGCCCTTCTAACCAAGTGATACCCAATGGTCCTATATAAACTTCTCTAAGGTTGTTTCAGCATTCGGACGCCACATCAACGTTCAACACCCAGAGTTACAAGTGTTCCAACGTACGCCTTTGCTGAAACTTATGATACGCACACGTCTGAGCGAGTGGTACGAGAAAAACACAACAACACTAAGGTATCATTACTGCCAGTAGATGGAGAGTCCCTTCCAATAAGTCTTACCGTAGGGTGTGCACGATACATGAACATGGCTCTCATCAGGTCTTAAACACTACAATAAGGATCAGGAGTATTAGTATGAGAAGCGCAATCGTGACTGTAGAGCCTGAACCAAAGAAATGAGCAAATTGGACGTCCGGAGGTCATCAACGATGGGAGTTACCGTTTCGTTTCGCGCCTTGAGCGACACGTTCAAGTCTGCGCCTCGCATTCGACATGCGGGCACCGGTGCCATCGAGCTCGCTGTCCAGGGCATCAAGGAGCCCTGTATGTACCTCCAGTTCGTCGCCTATCTGGAGCGAAATGTGATGCTGTCGACCAATTGAAGAAGAAAGGTGGTCAAGGTGAGCATCTTGCGCTAGCGAATCGAACGTTAGAAATCACAAATGAGGGTTTGACTGTGCGCTTACCATCTATCATCTGTCTCTGTTGCAGCAAAATGCCATTTTCATCTGTGTCCGGTGAGGGATCGTCAGTGTATGGTTCGTATGCTGTCTCAGGACTGGGAACACGTTCAGCTACAGGTGGGGGTGACGGCGGCATCGGAGGGGGTATGCTGGCATGAGATTTGAGTACACATTTGCGGTCACAGAAGGCACAACATACGGATGCAGTCCAGCCTTCTCCGCCTCTTCTTCCCCAAACATACCGCGCAGCCGTTCGTAGTGTGCTCTAAGACTTTCTGCAGCTTCATCATCGGAAGCGGTGCGGAGGATTATGATACCATCCCTAATCTTATGTAAATTAGTCGATATTGGTTGCAGATGTAGAGTGGGATGGGAAGCCTGGAGGCGCTGTCGTTCGAGCAGGAGAGAAAGTGTTGAGGTAGCAAGAGATGTTAGCTTCGCAGCAGACATTGTTTGTGTACAGATGTGGGACTCCGAGGCCCCTCAAGCGGAGTGGATGAACGGGAGCTGAGAAGGAAGAAAAGCTTTGAAGGTGCTCTCTGAGAGTCTGAGAGCTGTCGACATTAAAGTTTCGCAGCCCTAAGGACAACTTGGGCTATAGCCCGCAGGCAGTCACATGTCCTATCACGTGAACAAAAACGCGACCTCACCTCGCTTCACGGAGTAAACAGATACGCAAGTGACATGAAAGCTGATGCATGATACCTTGATAAAGCCCCGATATTTGCAGGAAGCACAGGCATGAGAGTATGTAGCATTGTAGTAGTCGAATAGCATCTTATCTTATCTTATCTTATCTGATCAGCATCTACTGTAATAATCAGGTGACGCTAGGCATTTCAAGTTCCAACCTCTACTTACAACCCCCAGCACGAAAGAGAGCTTGACTCACAATCTTCATGTCGGATCAGTCTCTGCCTCCCGGTGCTCTGGAAGCATTACAACGCCCTTCGAATGCCGGAAACCGCTCCACAGTTCGCAAACTCTCTGATTTTGATCAAGGCGTACTGGCGGTTTCTGTATCACATCATAAGGATCTAGGAGAATTGACACACAAATTCGACCTTCTCTGTCCCCGTAGCGGGTGCGGTAGCGTAATATTGAAAGCGGGCATCGGCCGATGGGTGGAGAGTGAAAGTGTTGAGGTCTGACTCGTTTCTGATTAATCCATACCATCAACATAACTCAGCGATGTCGTTAGCTTGATATCACAGAGAAGTCTCTTCACCCAGACCTGCAAGCACTGCCAGCTCCACCTGCGACTACCCAGTGGTGGTTGGTGACTCCCAATGTCATGGATTTTGAAAACATTGGTTTTACGAGGCCTGTCCAGCAAGACGGTCAGTATAACACTGGTGTCTTATTCATCTTCCCTAATAACGGAACGCCGCAGTTGCAGCGAAAAAGCTCAAGTTTCTGATTTGCGCAGAGTGCGACCTTGGTCCATTGGGGTGGTGCGAAGAAGGGGGTAAAGAGTTTTGGCTAGCTTGTTCGCGGGTGGGATATCGCTGAGACATCTTCTGTCACGTTACCACCAAGTACAAGTCCAATTATTATCCCCGTCAGGCTAGGCGCTCGGCGACACTTTGTTCGCTTCATTGGAGCTGAGGTTGTAAGGCTCTCACTTCGCTTAATCAGCGACCGGCTGCACAGTATCAATAGTATTGGGTTTCAACTACCTTTTTGCAACTATCCTGCAGTGCATTCGGGAGGGTTTAAATAACGAATTAGCATACGGGAAGCATTAAGACATGGTGAGTGTGTATTGAGCATAGAAAGAAAAGTACAGGGCATTGCCTCCAGGAAATACCAGGACTTAAACGAATGTAGTGAGGCAGCCATTCAAGTGAGTTTGGTTCTGTAAATAGGAAGGTGGATGAAAATGAGAATGAGGTGATCCGAAAACAAGGTGACTTGTTGCAGGGATGACCAAGGACAAGAGCAAGCGACAACATAAATGACAATGGTATTTCCGAGGTTTGTGGAAGGAAACAGTGTGAATTTGGTAGATGAAACGACCGATCAAAAGGAAAGACAACAGGGAAAACGGAAGGGAAGACAGAAGGGAGAATGGCTGAAGCCCTGAATTTTCAGGACGTTGAATGGCTCACAAGCTGCATATGTCAAGGCATCTGCATTGAGATTGCAAATTGAGGTGTGAATGCCTCAGGAGATGCAATGCGTTGCCACAAACCCACAGCCTACATGGACATGGACATAAACAATCTTTCCTTCAAAGTCACGAGACGCCACTTTACCTTTGCTCGCCTAGTACCTGCAGTGCACGCAGACTCCCTTCCGTTCCACACCTTCAGTCGCTCGGGTCGATATTCTATCATTACACATCCACATATATCAGAATGGGTTCTCCGACGCCCTCAATCTCGGGAATGACGCATTTGAGATCAAATGCCTTTGCGAGCACAATTTTGAAGATCTTTTGTACGTTTATTGACGCAGATGTCGAGCAGAAAACCAAGGAAGCATGCATCGCGCGAGCAAATCGTTTTGCCTAATGAAATCTGTTACGGGATCACATCATCTAAATGATCTGAAGACGTACTTGCTTGGTAATCTCCTCCTGTTCGTCTCTTGGGAACGTCGCGAACGTATCAAATTTTGTGCCAATGAGAAATGGTATAGCAGTCTAGTACCAGAAATAAGCAATGTCGTCGAACAATATTCGATGAAATATGAACAAACTTTGTTAAATCCTCGAGCCTGGCGATACCACTCTTTCACCGAATTGAGCGTTGACTTTCGAGAAAGGTCGAACATGAATAGAATCGCCACTGCATCGTTACAGACAAGCGGCAGCATGTTGACAAACTCTCGCTGACCACCCAAATCCCATATTGAGAACGTGATGGTGGTGCGCCGAACAGAGATCGTTTTCTCCATGAAATTGACACCTGCGGCCCAACTCATCAGGATGGCAAAGCGCAATTGGAGAGATAACATGTCCTCACCTAGTGTCTGGATATAATCCTCATCAAAGCTGCCTTCTACATACTTGACCATGAGGCTGGTCTTGCCTATCTGTGAATCTCCAACCATCCCGACTTTGATGACTACGCTGTTCTTCTCTTCGTTGTTCTCCAGCATTGGATGCGGGTTCTGACCACTAGGGCCAGCGATTGAAGATGAAGATGCAGAACTTGTATGTGGGGACATCGTTGATCAATGTAGAGTGGTATCCAGCAAGAGGAAATAAATTTTGAAACTGCGGTGACAATGAAATCAATAGGTAACAGGGTATCGAGGTGGGAGACTGTAAGATGAATCAAAGGAATTTGAAGACTGATAGAAAAGAAAGACGTGTTCTGTCGTGCGTTGGTGAGATGTTCGATAAGTGCCTCCAGTGATAATTGCTAGCTCACGCTCAGTACTGTACACTGAGACGCGAGCGACTCGACTTGTTGCGTAGTCGCCCGTCAGCACCCAACGCAGAGAACAGAGAGAATGTGGAAAGTTGGAGGAAGGTAACGTGCAGTTGGGTTTGCTGGCGCTTGACCTCGTTTGACAGCCGCGGCTGTGTAGTCTGTTTTCAAACAATGATATCAACAAACAGCGGTTAGCACTCTGGTTGGTGTTTGGCGTTCCCTAGCCAGACCAATCGAAGGATATGGTATCAAGGTCGGCGCTCGACTTATAATGTCTCGCTGATCACAAGTTGGAGTCCAGTTGGAACGTCTTCGGAGTGGTACTACAACTTGGGTACAACAGTCCTGGCAGCACAGAAGTGCATATCATCATTATTTGTCCTACGATCAGCATTAATACTATAGCCTAGGGTTGGTTCAATTTTCTTGTTTCTGGTGCGGTCGTCAGATACTGATATGATTAAGATGCACTTCTCTGTTGAACAACTTTTCTAGCCAATTTCTACTGGCAGAGTACGTTCTCAGTCTTGACTTCCGCCACAAATATGCTCACCTGTTATCGACTGCTTTAATGTTCCAATCAGATGCAGCATCGTGGAGAGCTGCTGTCCCCGTCGCCTTATAACACTGCGCAAAGAGCGAGAATGTTTATTCAGGTCATTGTTTCTCCTTAATTTCAATCAAAGGACTGGGATGCGTTCCCCAATACCTTTGAACACGAAAGCTACTGAACTAATGCCACCACTGCATTTCGATTTCATTCCGCTGGCGAACATTGTCTCATCTCTCCGCAACGATATTTCATGCACAACCCCGGCTCTCAACGCAGCCACAGACGACTGCCCTATGCTGTCGAAGATGATGAGCGAATTCGCAACATTGATCAGTGGGCAGTTAATGAATATTATTTTACCTTATCTATCGCTTTCTGATAGATGTATATCCCCGCACCGTCCCAGCCGGCTCAGTGAACAGCGAGCTTGTTTTATCTACGCCATGGCTATGACAATGGCCACAAACTCGTCATCTGAGCGGCCGATCAGCTTGAAAAATCATCAACTGGGAGTGGTCAAACGTTGTAGGGATATAATTCGCATTCGCTGCGCCTGTGATGTTATTGTCACTCGCATCTGATCAAGGTGATAGCCAGCTATTGCAGGATGGAGAAATTATGGAAATATTCGAGCCGATTGGGTAGGCAGATATGGCCACGTTCCACCACCGAGTTTCATTCGTCCTTGGAATGGGTGACCGTCCTCTCACGGCGCGTGCAAGCCACGCATGAAAAGACTTTACCAGCTGCTAGAGAACGAAAGTTGAGAGTGGGAGACACGGCGTTTGGGGGTGTCTCAAATCGGTTCTTCAGGTGAAGTAGCTGAGATCTCCACCCCTAGATTGTATATCATACCTGCTGGTGACGGTGCTCAATTTTTGTTCAAGTGAAATCGTCATCTTGCTTCATGAATCGTGGCTCCGCGGCGAGACAAAGAAGACCGCATCGATGCTGCATGTCTCGCACAGATGCAAATAAAAAGGGGATGAGTTGGCATCACACGGGCCCGCGATCCATATCAGTACTTCTGATCGCAATAACGGACACTACCAATTGCAATTGGACTTCCGCCGTCGACGGAATGAAATATTCCGACCCATCTATAAATTTCAAGTCATGATCGCCGCGGGGTCCGCTTGGCATGCCAGGCGAACTTGCAAATCGTCTATTTTACGACCTCATGGACTTCAAAGTTTCACAATATTTAGAAACTGAGAGAATTCTGAAGAGCATGTAACCATTGGGGTGGAGATTGTGATTGGTCTCTCTATTTAAATGTACATACGTATATTAATACGATGTGCATGTGCATAACTAAGTATAAGTATATGTGCCCTCAACATATCACGTATGTAATTGCGTTGATCTGCTGAAACGATTGACACGATACTATGAAATGCGCGGGAGCTAATTCAGCATATTGATCACGGGTGAAAGTGAACTTCGGAAAATGCTCTACCAACTGCCGCAAGCACACAGTCGGCGCTTCCCAAGTTGCAGGGGGGCGTTGTTTTATGAGACTAGTTACTTCCCGCCGTAGTACCAACCCGAATGATACATGTTTGTCGCGTGAATGCAAGGCGTTTCACAGTCCATGCTACAGCGTCAGACAGCGATGATAGTAATAAAAAATACAGTCAGTGAGCTAAACATATCGTGAGCTGTCCATGGCCTTTGAGACGAGCACTATAGACAGCAAAGCCTGCATTACACAAAGGATGATTGATATACCGTTAACTCTCACTGATTTGAAAGAAAACGTAGGTGCGACAAATTTAGCAGACCAAACGAAGGCGAAAACGACAAGTGCATGCGAATGTATAAATACACAAAGCGGACTAAGACGAAAAAAAATCCGAAAATCTTTCAAGAGCACGCCAGCGTACGGCGAAAAATAAATAATCAGTGCGAGAGCTTAACCCATCACGTGTCCGTAGTTGACGCTCTCGCTGAGGTGCTCATTGGCGGGATTGTATGTGAATCCCTTAAACTGCTCTTGCACGGTAGACGAAAGAGCGGAGTCCTCAACAACGGAGTCTTGAGGATCCTCATTCGTGAAGTCGGGGTCGAAATTAGCCACGTCGAGTACGGATTCCTGGAAGAATATTTTGCATTGGTAAAACAAAGAGAAAATGACCGTGGTCACTCACAACGCTTGGCTTGAATGGTGGTTGAATTTTTTTGTGGAGGAGCCTAGCGCGATTCATGAGTGACGCACAGAGAGTCTAAGAGTATGATACGTGCCTGTTCCAGTCCACATATTTGGCAAAGAAAGGGTGACGCTTAATCTCCTCACCACCATTTGCTCCCAGACGTCGGGCAGGATCACGCTGAAGAAGCCCGATCATGACGCTCCTAGCCTCTGATGGCATATCCGAGGGGAATTGGAGTGGGTCACTGAGGATGCGTTGATACATCATATTTACATTCTCGTCATAGAAAGGGGGTAGTCCCGTCTGTGAGTTTGACTAAGTTATGGAGAGAAGCAATTATTTTGAAAGAACGCACCATCATTTCGTAGAGCAGGACACCGAGCGTCCACCAGTCAACTGTTTTCGTGTACCCCTGGCTCTCAAGTAGCTCTGGAGCAATGTACTCCGGTGTACCACAGAATGCTATAGCGACAGTTTACATCTTTTCATTAACATAAAAGTTATTCTCACTGTTTGTTTTCTCAGTCTCTGACATGTTGAGCTTACAAAGACCTGTCCGGATGTCAATCAACGCATCAGCCACCAGATTGTAATGCACCAACCAAAATCACAGAGAGCAATATGACCCGTGTAATCGAGCAGTATATTTTCAGGCTTCAGGTCGCTATGGGACCGTTAGCAAGAGGGCACAGGTATCCGCATTTAGAACGCACCGGTAAACTACATTAAATCCGTGCAAATGCTCGAGCGCACATAGAAGTTCTGCGGCGTAAAATCGGCTGCGATCCTGATCAAATTTGCCTTCCCTCTGCAGATGATAAAAGAGTTCGCCGCCATTTACTGCGCAGAAATGAGCTACTACCAACCTAGCAAAGGTAAAGTACTCACCGAATGACATTACGAGGTATAACTTGTCAGGATTTTGGAAAGAAAATTTGAGCGGAACGATAAATGGGTTGTTGACCAGTGCCAGGACCGTCCGCTCAGCCAATATGTGTGTAATTTCGCCGGGGCGTGATGCGATATGGGCTTTTCGAATAGTTTTGAGAGCATATATCCGCTGCGTATCCTTTTTGCGCACTTGCATCACTTTACCAAAGCTCCCTTTACCAATAACTTTCAACAAATCGAATGCATCGATAGTCAAAGACTCGTTCCTTATTGGCCTGTAGTCGATCTTGAGGTGAAACGAGCCAGTACCAGCGGTGGCAATGTACCATTGATCTGAAGCATGCTGAATGCAAAGTGTGGCAATCAGGGGAGAGTACGGGCTCAAGAAAGTGGACTTACATGACCATCAAGTGTAGGAGTAAGATCTACACGGGCCATGAGCAGGTCGTTACCCATATCTTCTTGACTGTGCACCGCAGCGGCTGTCCGAAGGTATGCTGAGACTGATATTGTCGATGTGCGAGACACATCACTACACAGACAATCAGAGATGCCCGAGGGATCACACATAGACCACGCACAAGTCTGCCCGGTACGACCACACAGGGTTGTCCAGATCTCCGCCCATGGCGTCTACCAGAACTTGATTGTTGTCGAACTCGAGGACGACATATGGAAGCCACCATAATCGCCTCCTCTGCATGCTTTCGCGGTTGCTGGTCGACCTTCGTGCGGGCGGATTGTCGAGCGCTTTTTGAATGACCTCTGGGACATGGACGCCAGGTGCTAAGGAGAGACCGCGTCCTATATATGACGTCAGAATAGTGCAGTTCCAAGGCTGGACAGTGAACTTACCGGAGAAGATACGAATCGTGAGCATACCAGATCGAAGATGAGCTTGCTGGTCGAGAGCACCAGGAGGCTTGGGAGTTGTGGGCCGCGACGGTATCGGCGTGACTGATCGTGAGACGACGCCATTTTCTTTGGTGTCCTTGGACTCTGTGTGGTCATCAGAACATGAGATCTCATGGAAAACATTGACCGGTGATGTGGATGGGAGAGATCAGTAAAGGGGTCCGGCGCGGATGGACTTACTTTTGGAAGTGCCTAGTTTCCAGGACATGTTGGATGTAAGTAAACAAGGTTGAATAAAGAGAGAGCTATTTGGCCTGTGAGAAGGGTGTAGTGTGGGCGGTGATGCCGGTCTGGCAGCAACTCGTAGCCTATGAGTACTTGTATGGTTAAAGATAAGATGTCATACATAAGCAGAACAGCCTTGCAATGTGCTAGGCCTGATCAATAATCAATGACTTTCTGCATCTCTACAACTTTGTTCGTTCTCTGTACGTATATATGGTCGCCGTTGGATATCTGCCGTCACAGCATTCACAATATTAATACTGTTTCTTCTCATGACCTCTGCTTAACACTGGTTTGGGCAGCCACTGCCCGACATCCACTATATTTTGATCATCATAACGATGCCCCACGCTGTTAAGATGGTTTTTAGAGGTATGATCATCAGATAACAAACATAAGTACTCTATAGTGTCTACACGCAACGAGTCTTCTGAAAGTAAGACGGCTTTAGCCCAAAGCCTTCTTCGTCGTCCCAAATTTGCTCGCTCTCATTTGCTGTATGAGACGACTCGAGGGTGTCTGATGATGAGATCCGTCCATCAACAGATGAGCCATGACGTTTCGAGTCCCTGCTGTATCGCCGGCCATCAAGCCGTCGTGAAACAAGGTTCTAATGATAAATAGCGTCAAGTTTCTGCAGATGTGCCACATTGAAGGTTCTGACCTCACTCAGCGGGGACTCTGCAGGAGTCCTGAATGGAGGGTCCTTTCGACTCTGCTGTAGCCTAGCCATCCGATGTCCACTGAGATCCTGCTTAAGCATGTCGAATCCATCAATGATATCCGCCATGTCGACGCCCCGCTCCAATAGCCCGACAGCACTCGTGCACTCAGCCTGAAACATGTGTAATGCTTGAGCGTTAATGTTCCTGGTGACGTTCTGAGAAGATACGGGTCAGACGGGAACAGTGATTCCTTTCCACACGTACATACTTTTGATCGAATGAATGGGTCTACGACAGAAATTGGATAACGTTCTAACATTGACATCGAATCCACATCGGGACCAAGAACCGCCGACCAACTATTGTGGAGTTCAGATCGAAGGCGTCGGGAGACGTGGTCAGATTGCGCAGCTCCTTCAAAATGCGGAATGCGGGGGAAAACGCCTCCACGCTTGATGTCAATTACATGACGCGAAAATTGAAAATGAGCCCAAAACCTGAGAAGTGATGAAGTCTCAGTCACAAGATAGAAGCCTTTCCAACTGTCCTTCACCTGAACCATTCCTCTACGAGGTTGTCCACTGCATCCATGCGTGGTGTTGCCCACGCTGTGGGCTTGCGATATCGTGTATCACAAGGTATCCGCTTGGATGAGTTTGTTGGCCGCATCCATAATAGATCCTCATTGGATCCCATTGGCTGAAAGCCAACTTGAAGTCTCGGAGCCAAGCCCCTGGTCTCTTAGACATTAAGGTTCCAATGATCCAGTCAAAGCAATACAGATCGTACCTGGAGCCATGCAATCGTCATAAGCACCAAGGCATAGGAATTGAAAGTTTGGAGTGCTCCAGAGGCAGAGGGTTGATTGAGGGCCCTTGGACGAGCCCATTTTTTAATGGCAGATACTAAATAACGAAGGCTGGGTACGACATCACAATATGTCTTGATAAGGTCAGTGTTCATCAACCCCAGCCTCTCGTTCACATTTATGTCGATGTGAAGCCCAGATGAAGGATCGGTGAATTTAACTAGAAATCGAGAGCGAGGGTGAGGAGCCCGAAACAACCCTCCCAAATTCGCGGTGACGAACCAATGGGAACCCGGGCCCAGGGAATTGCCTCAACGTCAGTGAAGCCTGCATATCGCATTGTCAAAGCAAGCTTTCTGCCGTTTGATCAGTTGTTGACGTTGGCTCATGACATGTAGCAATGTTACCTAGTATGGTAGATGACTTCTAAGTGTTAGGGTTATTGATACCTCAGTTATGCAAATGGAACATACGAGGTAGATGCTCCATGTCCATTTCCGGAGAAAAACCTTGTGGCCACTTGGAATCCTGCCAGCAATATTAATCAACAAGAACACGACAGTGTCTGTTGACTCACAAGCACAACAAGATCCAAGTCTCCATCTCCTGTTGTTGACAGATCTTGCATTGGCATATACACCGAACTTCCATAGGGCTGCACGTCATATCTTGTTCCATATTTGTATTGGATGATATTTCTAACATAGCGAATTAATCGGTGTCTCGTATTGATTCTCTCGCCATTCCGACTTGGACGAGTGTCGTAGTTAGTGTCAATCTGTGGGAACTCTAACGACAAAATAAATGGTAAAAAAAAACGGCGAGCTCGCTAGACATACCAATTTTAATATTGTCGGCATGACTGGCCTATCATGAATAGCAGGAAGTCAGCCGATGAAGATGCAGATTCGAAAGGAAGACAAATTACATTTTTGGGGTTGCAATTGACCGTCCTATCATTAGGCAGCGCATGTGCCGCACTTGTGTGCACACCACGTGAAAACTGGCCCGCACTGCATGGTCGACTGTGTGTCAAGGGCTTGAGACTAGTAAGGATGTCACTGGAGTGACCTGTTACTTGATCGCTCGTGTTCGATTTCGCCTGCATATTTTCGTTCTCCAATAACCGAAACTTCTCAGGCTCTATACGTGCACGTTCTGCAGCTTGCTTTTGAAGACATATAAGACCTGTCCAATGGCTTGAACACTCATCACCGAACTGAAACAGATGCGCTCTAGTGGCATCCGCAGCACCCGTTGCACTGTTGGCTGTCTCTATTGCATCAGATTCCTTTAGACTTTGGCGAGTGTTCCCGGTCTTGGTGTCTGCCGCGCTTCGAAGTTGCTGGAAAGCGCTTGAGACGGTAGACGGCGGTCCGAATGTGGCCCACAATGGATCCCTGCAGACGATCCACCCTCGCGCCATCTTTGCGCGCCGGGGAATCCAATGCAAAGCGACACCGGATGAAAATGCAGCATGATTCTGTGATCGTAGTAAGGGAGTGAACAACAGAGATGATCAGTAGGCTCACAAGCGATATCACCTCCAAGATTCGGGATGATGTTGGAGAACGCCCTGTAGAATCCACAATGCGCAGAGCCGTAGAACAAGCGACTGGCCAGCGAGTGCTAGCATTGAGCATGAATGGCGGATGGTGAGCAATTAAGTACTTAATGAAGTCACAAAAACGTTCATATAAGAAAAAAGTTGCGTCAGGACCAAAAGTAATGCATTAAGAGGGAATCGAACCCCCGGCGGGTCGATGGCAACGACCCAGGTTACCACTACCCCATTAATGCGATGAAGCGACTACAGACCTATGTCGTCATACGTAATATGCAATATCTCAATATATGAACATCAACATTGGTGAAATATTTTCCGAACTAGACTGCGACGCAGCGTACAGCGCATAGCTAGTACTGCCATCCACAATCCCTTACCTGCTTGCTGTTGTGCGGACAGACCAGTCGCTGCGGGCGGCATTTCTTTCCGATGTGAATTTCGCTGTGAGCAGGTCCTCCTGCATTGCCAACTCTGGCCTGCGACCATAGCTCCAGTCAGGGCTACTAATGGCGTACGGATTGTATGCGGATTGCACTTTTAGAGTGAGTAAGTCTGAGTCGCAAATTTGACCATGAAACAGGTACCTGGACCTCCGTGCCTTGGTGCGAGCGATCTACTCTGCCTGATGCGAGCGAGGCACATGGTATCTCGACATTTCTAGAGATCAAGAATATTAGCACCATTCTGGGCTATGGCCAATGTCTACACTAGACGTACCGGAGGCCATAATGATCGTGTGTGTAATTCTGTTGGAATCAATATCAACACTTGCTATACTGTTTACATCACCTTCAGATTGCTTGAGGAACCAGCCTGAATGTACTCTATGTAACTTTATCGATGTTGAGCAGCTTGGACTGATATATAGTCGGTCGGGCGCAATGTACCTCAAAGGTACGCTGAGTGGTCTTGTCTAGTGAGACTGTTAAAGGAGGAAGCCAGTTGTTTTTTTCAGTGTCTCTGCATACATGCCCTATCGTTGCCAAGCATCCGAAACAGAGTGCTGATGGTCAGTGTTGCCGTCGGTGACGTAGTAAGCCTAGGGCTTACAGCTGACTATCATTCCCCGGCAAGTCAACTCTTATCGCGTTTTCACTGAGCACAATCTATGAGCTCTCAAGAAAAATTGATGAGCACGACACACGATGCGCTCATTGCGCCTGCCTGTGGCAATCAATAATTCGTCGGACTTGCATATCCTGCCTTTTTGGTTCAAATAGGTGGCTAGAGCATCCACATTCATACCGCTTTGGGTTTGACGGATTGCTTTGAGGTGTGGATGTGGACTCTGTGGTGCGTCCACAGTAGCCCAACCTATATAATGCACCCCAGACAGTTGACCACCTCATACTTCACTTTGCAATTTTCCGTCACTGTTTTTCCCCATATCAAACCATGAGGAATATCAAGAAATTCTTTCAAACGTGAGTCGACCATTTTCGTGTTCTACTCATTGTCATAATACTAATCAATAACCCTCAGGTCCGAGAACGATCAGATGGTGTCGCTTAAGCACTCTAAATCAGTGCCATACGGACTTTGCTCAGATGGGAGGACGCGCGAGCCTCGTGCCGATCCTACCAAAGCCGTATACCGTGGCAAGACACCCCTCAAACCGTCCGACATCATTTACGTCGAGCAAACTCCAGGGGTGCTGGACATGTTCCACACACAAATGTCGCAAGACGTCTCGTTCCATCCGCCCGCTCGCGCCCACTTTGGCACTCGCGCGGACTTACAGGACAAGTTTCCCGACTTCCCTCAGCCACCTGTGCCCATTCGTAGCGCTTCAAGGACCACTTCACTGAATTCAAAGCTTCGGCCTCAACTTCCTATCCAGAATTCCGCTACGGGTGGTCAACATATCACAGGCAGGGAACGACCCATTCAGTGGTCCCCTTCAGTAGGTTGCGTTTCTCATGCTACGCCCACTGCCCACTCATCCATTCCCCAAAAACAGCAGAGGCGTGAGGCCACTGTCGGTCAAGCTTTGGCAGATGTACTTAAGACCGCCGATGGCCATACTCCCGTATTGGGAAGTAGCCGACAGGCGGAACGTGTTCGCGCCAAGTCGAGCACTGCTCGCTCATACACTCCCACTCCCGCCCCCCCTGTTCCTACCACCCACTCCCCGCGCCCAATCATCTTGCGCTCTACGCCCAGCTCACGCCCACATCTACATCATGTTCCATCCCATGTCGCCATTCCATCCATTCCTGCTCCATATCATGGACAGTCTCACAGGGACTATCGTGATTTTTTGAAGGAGCAGGACCCGGACGTCATCCGTAAAATGATCAATACTTATCCTGTGGCGCCTCTTTGCAGCGAACGGACGCCAGCGCATTTGCGCCCGATTCGTTTTGACATGGATGATCCGCACCAGATGAAGCCTTTTGGCTACTTCGTTCGTGTGGCTATGACTAATGGTTGTCCCCTCGATGCACGCGCGGATGGCTCGTACCGCCGCATCATTAATGCGGTTGATCCCAACAGACATCATTCCGAAGATTGGCACTGATTGGTCTCGGCGGGTTGTACTTCTGTGATTGTGAAGAGTTTATCAAGAAAGAATTTGGCGCTGTACTACCTACTTGTGTTTGTCGTGTTATGGATACTTATGGATACTTATGGATACTTGTGGATACTTATGGATATACTTATGGATATATGAATTACAAGGCGGCAGTTGCAGGCAACTTGCAGCATGGAGTCATTGCGTTTATGATATATAGTAACTCGGAAGATACAATATTTGCAGAATCTTGTTCTTCGTTCGTCTCCGTAAATATAAGCATAGTATGTCTCTCCGTGTCCTTACTCTCGATGTATATAATTGACCGTGAGCGAAGGGGTCAGGGCGGAGGTCGAGAATAGTCGTTTGTGCGTCCAACAAATAGATACCATCATTCGGTGGCGATGAATCCGTCGTATCGCCTGGCAGAAATTCTTTTTGTCAATTTGAAATCTGCCGCCGTTTTGAACGCCAACGACGCCATGAAAGAAAAGCAGAGGTCGCCATCGTGGTGCGCGCAAGGAAATAAGAGAACGCATAGCATTGGTATCAAATCACGCCAACGCAGCATGACGCGAATTTTTCAGATGGTACAGACCAACGGCAAAAACGCGCATCAGCATAGCATGGTCATGCGAGCTTATATATGGTAGAAAATCGACATTCTTAAAATGAAGAAACGGTTTGGCTGTATCCCCCATTACTCCTAAACTCTATGATAACCTGCCCACCATAGTTCACTATTACGTCTCTTTCCCTACCTGCAGTGTTCTCGTCGACAGTAAAAGTTGCCGTTGTAAGTCTGCCATCATTCCACGCAAAATCAAGAGTGATCCCCCCACGTATGCGAGCGCCTTTTATTTCTCCAGCCGACCACGTGGGAGGAAGAGCAGGTAGAAGCGTAACCTGGAGTGGAATGTTGATGTTCGCAACGTCAGGGGCTTGCAACAGTGCATTCTATCGAGGTTCAGCTGGAGATTTCAAATAAAATAACTTCAACATCTTACCAAAACAGCGGCAGGATATCCCAAGTTTGCATCGATCTGGAAGATTCCATCGTCGTTGTATATGGAAAAGAGGTTGGGTGCAAAATTTCTCTCGATGGTATGCTGCATTGAATTAGCTTCGGAAACATCATATACCCGCCGGTCCTTACAGTAAGTTCCTTGTAAAATTCAGTCTCGTTGGCAAGCTGAGCCCACGCGGCAGCCCTCCAAACTTTCTCCCATCCTGCATCCGCGTCAGGGCCTCTTCCAATGCCTCTATGGAACAGACTGGTTTCCGCAGCGTTCAAAACTTGTTCTTTGGTATAATGCGTGAAGGTTCCGTTGACAACGAGACCACCTTGTAAGACAGGAGAATAAGATGCTATCGCATAACCGGGGTATAACTAGCGAAGATCGTAAGCTCGAGATAATAGTTGTGAAACAAGGGCCTACGCCAATCAGATGACTAAGATGCCTGTGAGTATCATCCGGCCCATCCATGTCGACTTTCCACTCTGGATATATCATTAGTATATCATGGATACACAGAGGACAAGACAGCAACCTTGCAATTGGCCCCACCGTCCGATACGCAGCCCTTTGTCCATCTGCTGCCGTTTGGAAATAATCGCTGTGCAACCCATGAGCATAAGGCAAGACGAACAGTAGACAATTCCCCACCATCTAGAAATGCAATATCTGTATCACCAGCTGCCTCGAAACCATTCTCAATTGCATTGAAGAGCTGCCAAATCAGCTGCTGAGCATGTGCACAACCTGTCGCGATGGTCAGCCATCTTCAAACGCTTTTAGAGTCTAGCTGACCAAGAGTAATAGGGTTCTGCTCTGGTGAGTTGCAAGGTGCGGTAACAAGGGTGGAATCGTTGAAGTGCAAGTCTTCGATGAGCTTCTCTAGATGAAAGCTGGCAACAGACTGATTCAAGATTCAGCCAAACGTGGCTCTCAAAAGTCCCGTAGTGGAGTACCTTCACTAGTGGCCACCCTTGTGTCTTCCACCATTGTACGTCATTAGTGTGGTCAAAATGATCCCATGCGTGTATCATCTAAGATTGAATTGACTGAGCCGCTGCAGAGCCAACAAAGAATACGTACCATCCAAGCATTAGATTCTGGAAATATCGACATGGGCGCTCAGTGAGTAAGAAACATAAGGAGGATTATTGTACCTGGATAATTGGACCATTGAGCAGAGTTCCCGCCAAGCTTCATACCAGTATGGCCGAAGATCTGGTGGAAAAGTTCATGTATTCAATTTTAGAAAGGCCCTTCACAAACGCACATTCATTTCACCGTGTGTCACAAATCCTTCGCTAATGTTGTACAGAACCTGAGCGGTGTACGCACCACGGGGTCCCCATGTATTCTGCAGAAACCAAGGGATCAGCTTCACCCAAGTTGTCAGGTATATCAGATGATTACCTCAATATAGTCAAAGAGTGACCGAGTCACATCCAGATTAGACATTTCGGCAACCCAATAGTTCATTTGGATGTTGATATTGGAATCTAGTCGTGAAATCAGAATACTTTCTTCTATAGAGGCAAGGTGCTTACGATAATCTGTTAGTATGGTCAGAATCGTATTTAACCTATGCATGAGATCAGTCACCAGCGCCCCAAGGGTTGGAATACCCATCAGCCCATAAACCCTGTAAATTTGCAGGCAGAGTGCCTCTAGCGCTGCTGGCCAGGAGGTATCTCCCATAGTTAAATGTAACCCATTCCAAGTAAGCGTCCCCAGCAAAAGTCCGATATCCGGCAAGAATTTGATCAGTGGGGGTATTGAGATCCGGAGTCTGTCCCAAGGAAAGTGAGAATGGGGTAACGAGAGAGGTATAGTCTTTAATATGCCCATTCAGCATCTCAGCGTAAGATGTACGATTAGCGGATGAAAGCAACGCGACAAGATTGTTGTGTGGATCCGGTCCTTGAAAGGAGTAGTTGGCAGCTGCGTTTCCGGCAGTCATATCGTAATTCGTTCCTCCGACCCAGCTGATCCACACCTCGGATGCACCAAGGACGGTCAACGTAGCATTAGGCGGTGATGCCCCAGATACCGCAGAACACGAGATCAACCCGCCAGGTGCCTGTGCCTGCGCGAGAATCTCATAAAGCATACCGGGGATGGAGACGTAGTTCCTAATACTCAGCGTTCTGTCATCCAAGCAGGTGACATTCGGTGCTGGGAGGCCATCGACCGCGGCAACAGAGTAAGCGTAAGTAACAGCTGGAAGGACATGAGAAGCCGTGCTTTTCAGGTATTGCACACATGCTTGAAGAGGATGAGAGCAGAAGGATTCCCTGGGCATAGTGGTCAGACAGCACCTTGACACGAGGAAGGAAGGACATACCGAAGAAAAGTAGTGCTTCCATCAGACCAGGTAGTACGAGACACCGCTTCATCCAGGTCCAACCACCTTGCATAATTCGAAACCGAGCCAGTTGAATCCAATGTTGCGAGCAAATGTCCCGCGCTGGCGTATGAACCTTGAAAGAATGCGCGGGCCACCCAAAAAAATCAATGAGTATAGATAGCAGACGTGTGAGAATTCGCTCAAGAACACGATTTATGACTACCTACCATATGTGTCGCCAGGTGTCATGATGTCGTCGATATCTTAATGGTGGAATGAGGGGAGCTGCGTGACTACACTCAAAACTTGGATACATACTGTCAATTGTCCCCGTAGAACTAGAAAAAATAGCTTCGCGGATGTTCTGCATTTTCTTGGCTATGTTAGTTTGCTGGGAAGGCAAGTGATTGCCCCCATTGTACGACTATGTGAAGGATTAGCATCCCGGGATCATATACACCGAAATTTCAAAAGTACAACACGCACAGGATCCTGGAAGGGACCTCCCGACCACAAGGACTCAATATTGAGCTGTGTGGCTTCTTGGCTCGTACCACCAGGTAACATCGCTGTGTACATTCAATATTTGGTGATTACATTGTGAGCGAGCACCACTTACCGCCCAAGTATCCATTGCCGATCGGTAAAAAATCCTGGACCCATATCGTCCCAGGCGCAGTATACCAGAGACCATTACCAGAACTCGGAAAGCTAGGAGGTGCAGAAGGTATCAAGGAGACATACGTCACAATACCCAGAGCGCTTAGCAAGCGTTTGAGAAGAGCTCGGACAGAGTATGAGAGAATTTCACGAAGAGTCGTAAAAGTTTGGAGGAAACAAGTCGAGAGGCAGGTTCCAAGAACCTGAAGGACCTCCATCTCTGCTGGTCGCTTCTGAACTTGCGAAGTGAATGAGCAGCTAAGATTCTTCTCCTTCTGATGAGAAAGCTAGATAGCAACGCACATGGCACTAAGGGTGAGCGCACCAGAAGCGGATGCGGCCGCTCGGCGTAACCAGGAAGATATAGGAAGATATTCTATTTGAGTGGTGCTACGGTCTTTGGAGATCTAGTATGTGAAAGGTGCAAGTTAAAGCTCACGTTAATGGGAGTAAGCTATTTTTAGCCACGATCATCACAGGTGGTATCACGTGTTCTTATGATGGCTCTGTACTGCGAAGTTAATGTCGCATTAATGGGGTAGTGGTAACCTGGGTCGTTGCCATCGACCCGCCGGGGGTTCGATTCCCTCTTAATGCAAAGCATATCTCATTTTTATGCGATTTTCTCATTTGTTTTGTGTGACCGCAGCATGCAAGTACACTTGCAATTGCTAACATTATAGTTCTCCTTTCGTAGGCATTGCAAATAATCCATAGATTCACAGCAAGTACATAACAGGACAACAAAGTCTCTTATGCAACCTTGACCGCTCCCCATGCAACTTTCTGTCCAGTCGGTCTCGGCGCGCCCTCTCCTTTTGGCCCATCAGCACTCTTTTTCTGAACCTGAGAAGGGGCTGTACGTGGCGGTAACGGTGATGATTTGATCCCGTCAAGCACACGCGCTGCATGCTCCGAATTACGGATGAACCACCCTGCATATCGACGACCAACCGTTGACTCAGCGATGTGGACCATGTTCTAGATGATTGTTTGAGCTCTTCAAAGTGAATGGGAGGAAGAAGATAACGAACCAGGTCTATCACGAAGTTCAAGTCGCTTATGGACATCCACTCCCCAGCAAGTAAACTCTCAGAAGGTCTTGCTCCTTCATCGTTATCCTTCTCGCCATTCGCAGCACTTCCACCAGTGTTCACGTGTCCAATGCATCGTCCAGCGTTTTTCATCACCATCATCCAACTTAATACCTCCTCTTCGTCTACACCAGCACCCGATGTATCCAGGAAGCCCGTAAGCTTCTGTGCATCAAGGCTCGTGTAAAGCTTTAGGAGACTCTTAAGACTCGAGACGGGTGTAAGCGACATAAAATGAGATGATGTAGCCCGGAGGTGTCGCTGTGTCGGATCACCAAGAACTACGTTAGGGTTCTGAGAGGAGGGGGAGGTCGGCGTTGGCGGAATGAGCATCGAAGCGAGCGCCGTAGGGTCGTCATATGGTGGGGAGTTGGCACAGATGAATTTGGGACAGGCATACAAGAACAACTCTTCAAATGTCGACAGACCTTCCTCGCTAAATGAATCGAAAAATTAGTGACCATACTTGGATGGTAGTGTCAGACGCATACCCTCGGCCCATACGCCCAATTTGGTCGCCATATCGCTCGCGCACGATATTCATTACGTTATCATCAAGCCTGGTCGGTGCGAGCACATGGCAGAGCGCTAGCAGTGCATACATGCGATCTGCCGTTTTGTTGATCTGATAAAGAGTGAGCATAAACTGCGAAAAAACTTAAACACACGGGAGCCCTCACCTGATCATACTGGTAACTGCGAGTGTGATATTGCCGCGCACGCATCACCCAGTTAAGAACACCGGTGAAAACACGAGCTGCATCAGGAATTCTTCGCAGCATAAAGTAACATATACCAGCATGATAGGCGGTAGAGACGTGTACAGCTGTAGGCGCGGTGAAGGGAGCCTTTTGACCGAGCCCGACGTTTTCCATGACCTTCAAGGCAAGCGTGAAATCACCAAGGAGAACATGCACGCGCAAAAGGCCGATAATGGAGAAATATCCAAGCATGCGGTACAAAGGCTTCGTTCCGTATTCGCCGACTATGACTCTATCGGCAGAATCGGTCAATTCAAGCACAATTCGAGGTAGACTGACATACTCTATTTCCTCATCGCTTTTCCCCTCTGCACGTGCTTTGAGCCATTCATTCGCGCGACTCTTTTGGATGAGGGAATACAAAACATTGAGCACGGAATAAGAACTCCAAGCTTGGGCACCGCCTTCTGAGCCGAGCATGGTCAGCTCATCGTCGGTTTTTGACGCAGGACGCGAGCGAAAAAGAGCGAATGATTGGAACTGATAGATGAACTCGTCGATAATGTCCCACAACCAGTGCGCAGGGAGGGACAAAGGTACGGGACCGTCGGAGTCTACCAAGTCTCGTCAGAAGAATGATTGAAGTGCAATTGAGGCAAGTACTAAGGAGATAGTTAAAGAGCTCGCAGCTATTCTCGTATGAGTGGAACCGGTCGTCTACGTTGGGTTGAAGCCTTGAGTACACATGTCGGTAGTACAGTTCACGGTACAGGATGAGGAAGATTTGATCGTCGTTGACCAATGGTGCAATGGTCTCTGCTTCTGGCCACTCCGTTTTTGCGTAATATTTCTCGGTGAGGCGAGTCCAGCCTGACTCGTAAGCTAGAGTTATCTCCTGGAGGTTATTGTCCAAGACGGCTTGGTGAAAATGGACGATAAACTGAGAGTCGCTTAGCATAAGATCATCAAGCAATTGATAGAGTACTCACGCGCTTCACAACGTCCGGAATCTGGGCAAATGCAGCTTGTTGCGCGATGTGCTGTTGCATTGCTTGCAAGGAGCCTTCGTCGAGCTGAAGATTTGGGTCATCATACAATTCATTGGTCGAGGAGGGCATCGGAATGGGGATGTCAACGTCGGCATCGTTAATGTCATCGTCAAGATCTGGTTCAGCAGCCCACAGTGCAACACGTTGATGAGCCATAGTTTTTTCTCCTTCAAGGACGTCTTTGACGGTGAGCGAGACAGAAACTTTTGGGTTTGCGGATTTTGCCGCAACAAAGTCGGCTTTCCTGATTAGGCGGTGAATTACTACTGGAGCCGCTTACTGGCTTGCCTCAGCTTTCCAGTCAGCGCAGTCCACCATAAGCCTGCACTTCCAAGATGCCTCCACGACCGATGAATGATGAGGAGGTTCTGAGTGAGATGAATAAGATGGTACGTCTGCGCATGGTCTCGCGTATATATAACACCGATGCCCAACCCCTCCTCGGTTGGAATGCAAAGGGATCTAACGCCATAGCTCCTGTGCCATAGGTTGCTTTCATCAAGCAGGAGGCTCTGGAGAAAGCTCGCGAGATCAAGGTGAAAGCGGACGAGGAGTTTGCTATTGAAAAGGTACGCAGCGTTGCTCGCTTTGCAATCCTTACATGCCCAACGTGTGTCTGTTTCGGAAGGCAAAGCTCGTGAAGCAAGAACAACAAGCCATTGACGCACAGTTTGAGAAGAGACGCAAGGGTGCTGAGGTCGCACAGAAGATGTATGATGCCCTACTCGCCTGATATTGGGATGACATACTGATCGCCTGGTGTCATTCAGCGCACAGTCTAATTTGACCAATAAATCGCGATTGAAGCTTCTACAGCGTCGTGAGGAGCAACTGCAGGAACTGTTCTCTGTCTCTCGGACATCGATTCTGACGTTCGCAGAAGACGAAGGGCGTTACTCTCAGCTACTCGAAGGCGCTGTCGTGCAAGGCTTTCTCCAGCTCATGGAGCCAAGGGTCATATTGCATGTTCGTGAACAGGATGCCGAAATCATGCAAAAGGCAGGAGAAGCAGCCGCAGAATCGTATACTCAGATCAGCGGCCGCGAGGTGTCTTTTGAGTTGGAGACAACCCTGAGCAAAGATTGGTTGGTCGATCGACTTTCCTGAGTATATCGTCCTCTCAACAAACCCATTCTAGTGCTGGCGGTGTCAAGCTTGTGACCAGCTCACGACGAATTACAATCGACAACACACTGGACGAGCGACTGAGACTTCTAGAGGACAAGGTGAGCCTCGCTAGATGAGTTCATTCTTGTCTAATATACTTTTGTAGATGCTCCCCGAGATTAGGAGAGACTTGTTTGGGCCGAATGAGAACAGGAAGTTCTACACATGAGCGTCTTCGCCAAACGGCAGCCACACACTCCATACTCGTGCATCAGCCAACAGTTTATTCCAGACACGATAGAATTACATTAATCTCCTTGGCTGCCAAGTAGAAGGTGAAAATCTACGGAGTTAAGTACTGGCGAGCAGAATACACGCTATGATAGCCGATTGCAGTGAACATACCCAAATACTTTGTGATGCTCAACTGCGGAGACACCCAAAGATTATAGCCTGTCAAGCTTCAGAGGTAACACATACATTCTAGATCGTAAGAAAATAATATAGAGTACGCATAGTAAGCGAAAGTGAACCCCGTAGTACCTATCCTACCCCTACTGGTACTATTTGTTCTTCTTCCTCCTCTTCGCCGAATTCTCTCCCTCTTTTGATGCCTCCGCCTGCCCAAACCGTGCCCCGAACTTCCCCTGCTTGTTCCCAGCCTTCAGCAACGCACGCTTTGTCTCACTGTCTGGCCAATTGTTCAAATCAAAGTACAAGGGCGCGTACTCGAGGAGCCTACGGGAGAGTCAATGCAAATCCGTGTCAGTATGCAGATCCACACGACGCTAAGATGCCTGAGAACATACCAATCGGGTCGCACATCCGTGACAACCCGTATATAAGGTCTCGTCGTGAGTACAAACTCATTGAAGATCACCCATTCCGGCTTCGTGTCCAGCCCGCATGATGGATGCAGCTCCACGGCCTACCACAAAATAATAATAAAACATCAGCACGCCGACCCCACCCAAAACCAAAAAAAATAATGCACCTGATTATCCTTCAAGGTCATATAGTTCCCCTTTTCTCCCTCCTTGTGCGCAACCTGCATGAAAAACCCACAGCACAATACCTGCCTAATCGCCATGAACATCTTCTTCTGATCTTGCAGGCTCACGAGCTCCACCTCAGACCGTTCCATCGTCCGTTTCAGCTGCTCGCGTACATTGTCTGCTTGCATGAGCGCCCGAGCGGAGAGGTAGTTGTTCCAGGTCCAGTTTTTCTCATATTTGTCTGGGGGTAGGGTGTGAGTTTGTGTGTGCGTGTGCAAGAGGAGGATAACTTACTTTGGGTGTAGTTGTTGTACACGTTAAGAAGCGTTAGGTGATCGCCATCAGGAACGGTAAGCAGTGCCTTTGCAGCATCCGCTTCTTTTCGCTGGTTATTCGGGCGTAGCCATACATTCGGGACTGCAGAGGCGTCAGATGATAGCAAACCTCAAGGCTGAGTGCGCACCTGATAACATCGCAGTAATCGTCAAGATCTCGTTGCTACACTTGAACTCTGGGCTGACGATCAGCATCTTCGAGAGCTGGGAACGTGCGTCAGAACAATTTCTGAGAACTCCGCCACCGGAACAATCGCCTACCTGTGGATCTAGAGGGAATTCAGCCATCAAATTCCCCAATGCCGTGAGGTTGCCATCATCATCCAAGGCCGCGAGGTAATTCAACAGCTCAAGCGCCCTCATCAACGTCTCTGGTGCCGGCGCATCCACATAATCAAACTTGACTAAATCCTACATAAGCGTCAGTCAACCTCGAAAACATCACCCCACATCACGCTCACCTTAATACCTGCTTTGACAAGCTCCAGCACCGTATTCGCCAAATTACTCCTCAGGATTTCTGGGTGTGTCTGTTCCTCGAGCTCCGACATAAAGTCCTTCTCCGTATACAACCTAAAGCATTTACCCGGTCTCGTTCGTCCAGCCCGGCCCGCACGCTGCTGTGCCGACGCCTTGGAGATCGGGCTGACGAGTAAGCTCTCCACACGGATACGCGGGTTGTACACTTTCTGCTTGGAAAACCCTGGGTCGACAACGTACACGATCCCATCGATCGTCAGCGACGTCTCTGCGATGTTCGTGCTAATTACAACCTTGCGTCCTGGGGGCCCATCCGGACTGCCTGCTTTCGGCGGCGGGTCGAAGATGCGTTGCTGCTGTTGCGGCGGTAGTGACGAGTACAGAGGGATGCACGCGATGGGGCCTACAGACTCGGGGTCAGAGTTGACAAGGTCATCCGCCTCGAGCTTGATCTTGCGGCATGCATCTTCTATCTCCTCCTCACCCGTCAGGAACAATAGGATATCTCCTGGATCCTCGGCGCGATGGATCATAAGCACAGTGCGGATGGCGGCCTCGACATAGTCCGGCTCCGGCTCCTGGGTGTAGAACACCTCGACGGGATGGGTACGACCGGGAACTTTAAAGAGCGGAGCAGGGGCGTCGCCAGAGACAGCGAAGTACTTCTGGAATTTGAGCGCGTCCAGAGTGGCGGACATGATGATGAGCTTGAGGTCTGGACGGCGGTGTGCAAGGGTTTTAAGGATGCCCATGAGGATGTCGGTAGCGAGGGTACGTTCGTGGGCTTCGTCGAGGATGATGGTTGAGTAGCGGGAGAGGTCAGGGTCATTCATGGCTTCGCGGAGCAGCATTCCGTCAGTCATATATTTGAGGAAGGTAGTGCCGGGTTCGGTCATATCTTCGAAACGTATCGAGTAACCGACCTGTCGACCGAGTTGGACTAGAAGCCGAGGCGAGTTCAGAATATGACCAGAGCATGAAGCAAAAAAAACGGACCATCCATCTCGTCCGCTACACGCTTAGCCACAGACATGGCAGCGACTCTGCGAGGCTGAGTGCATGCCACCATCTTGTTCTTGGTATGCGGAAGGTCTGAGTAGGCGACGAACTGGGGTATTCTATCAGTGACAAAAAGAGTCTATAAGCGAGTGTTCAAAATGACAAGGGAGAATATTTGTCTTGGGGGCACCAACTTACTGTGTGGTCTTGCCTGAGCCGGTCTCGCCGACCATGACAATGATTTGGTGTTTGTTGAACTGTAAATGTCAGTCGGAGTGAATGGTGTGGGGTAGAAGGAGGGGCTTACTATTTTGTAGAACTCGGTCATCTGTGCAAACACAGGGAGCTTTCTGCGTGCTTCCAGTATCTTTTTGTATTGAGCAGTATGTGGTTGCTTTGTGAACGGGTTTAGATCATGTTCCTAAGCGAATTACCAAGTCAGTCAGCCAGCCTCGACGTAGCTCTGCTAAGTATTGAAAGGACATACCAATGCCTGGCGAACTTGATCTGCATTCACTTTTCGGGGAAGAAAACCAAAGAGAGGCTCTTTCGAGGATGCACTGGCACCATTGAGAGTGCTTGTGCTTGCAGTAACTCGCTCAATGGCAGGTCGATGGGCAAGATATGGGTTTTCTTTTTGCAATGTCATTTTGCGGGCCCAGGGAGAAAAGTACAAGTGACAACCTCGACGTCGTGGTCAAATCTTGAAAGGATATCACGATTACATAATCATAGGGAAATCGTTTTCAACTCCGTGCCACTAGTAGTACTACTATAGTACTTAAGTCAATCTAATTAACCGAGGAAGGAGTACTTAATCTCTTGCACTCGACTGTCCTTTTCGCTTTAGCGTTTTCTCTCTCTCAATGGCTGACCTCCAGGCGTCTGTAATTCAGAATGTCTCCCCACCAACATCGAAGCATAGCGTAGCAATAGCACTTGGCTCGAACCTTGGCGATCGATTCGCCAACATCGAAACCGCTTTGCGCTTGCTTGAGCAGCCTAATCAGCTGTTGGCCGGTATGGACGCCGACGTTGTGGTATCGGTCGTTGACACGAGCTTCATGTATGAAACTGCGCCCATGTACGTCACTGACCAGCCAAGATTTGCAAATTGTGCGTGCTTAGTGAGTTCGTCCGTTCAATAACTCTATGGTGTGTTACTTAGTCGGGGGGCCTCCAGATCGAGACGAACATAGAGCCGCGGATGCTATTGAGATTACTTAAAAGAATTGAGACGACGGTGGGAAGGGTGCCTAATTTTCAGAATGGACCTCGTGCGGTTGATGTGGATATCCTATTATACGATGACGAGATCATCGATACTCGTGCTGAAGGCCAGAGAGAAACCCTCGATAATCTGGTTGATGAGCTAGTCGTTCCACATCCACGCATCACAGAGCGAGAGTTCGTTTTGCGTCCTCTAGCTGAGTGCGTAACAGCTTTGGTTATTGGCCATCACTAAATTCGTAAAATCAGCATGATACCAGAATTCGTACATCCGGTTCACAAGAAATCAATACGCGCCCTTCTAGATGTCGTTATCAGCCAGCCGAACACCGACTTCCCGATGCTCAAAGTTACCCCCTTCGCCCATTATCCGATCTCAGAGACACGCCAACTCCCCGGCATCGATCGGGTGCCCTCTATGGAAAAATACTGGAGCACCCATTGTTCAAATGACATCCAGCGACCGACGAAAGTGAGGCTGATGGCTACCTTGAATGCGACTCCAGATTCATTCTCCGATGGTTCTGTTAATAATACATTGTCGGCTGCTCTGACTTATTCTGCGACATCCGTACGAGCGGGCGCCGATATCATCGATATAGGGGGTTATTCAACCCGTCCGGGAGCCGCATTCATCTCATCCGAAGAGGAGTGCCAACGCGTGGTGCCTGTCATTCAGGCCATACGGTCACATGAAGATCAGGGCGTCAGTTCCACTCTTATTTCAATTGATACATTCCGTTGGGAGGTCGCGGAAGCTGCTGTCCTGGCTGGTGCAAACTGCATCAATGACGTGTATTCGTTCACGGGTCCCGAGTACCCCCTTACGCAAGCTTCAGCAAAGCACCTTCTGAAAATGCGAGAGGTGGCACGAAAACTCGCCGTTCCCGTCATCTTGATGCATTCACGTGGGGATGCCGGCTCAAACAAAGACTACAGCCAGTACAAGGGCGGCGTTCAAGAAGGTGTGCGGGCTGAGCTGGGAGAGAAAGTGGAGGCGATTATCAAGGGCAAAGGTGGAGTGCGAAGGTGGTTCGTTATCGTTGACCCTGGCGTTGGTTTCAGCAAGACAGTCGAAGCAAACTGCGTACTGCTCCGCGAAGCTTCCTCGTTGACAGCTAACACTCCGAGGAATCCACTCGCCGGATACCCGCAACTTATTGGGTCGTCTCGAAAGTCATTTCTGGGGGCGATTTTGGAACGCCCGGATGCGGATGGGACAAACAGGGGGAGAAAAACTCAGCCGAAAGAACGGGGGTGGGCAACAGCAGCGGCCGTAGCCTGCGCTGTTCAACAGGGCGCAAGCGTTGTGAGAGTTCATGATGTACAAGATATGCGAGACGTCGTGGCTGTAGCTTCAGCTATCTGGAGTTACTGCTAGTTAGGGGCTTACCACCAATGTACCACTGTAGACTAGAACTGGTCGTGTAAGTCAATATGCGCTATCAATTATTGTGTTAATAACTGGGCAGATAATTTTTCACTGCATCCCAGGACACTTCGATTCTCGGTAGGACTCTACAAGCCTTCGACAGGACTGAGAAATCAAGTGAATTACGTCAGTATGTATTATGCAATCAGTATGACACACGCGAACCCAACCGACGCGTCGACGCGACCGGCCTAGCTACTCACTCGACCACCTCACACATTTCGAAGGAACGTGTGGTTTGACATTAATGTGGTACTTGGTTGGTTCGGATTTGGCGTTCACTAAATGGAATCATCGTCGTGCTCTGAATCCCCCTGAAGCTGCGAGGCTGATATTCTTGCTTGACACTAGAATTCCTTTTCAAATGAACGGCCTTTTGCTTCTGTCACTGAATGCCTTTCCAGATGCATATATAGCCAGTACTGCTGGGCTCATCCCGGTACCACATCCCTTGACCACGCCCTCCCTCCAAGTTCAATAAACCAATATTCAGTTCCAGCATTCATACATTCAGCATGAAGCGAGCGGCGGCGTTGCTTATCCAGAAGATCAACCTTCTTCCATCTATACCCCAGGTCGACACCCCTGCACTCTTTTCCAAAATCATTTCAGTGCAAGATCTCGAACAAATCATTACACGAGGACCTCCCATTACCCTTGCAGACCTGGTATGTCACATAGCCCGTCGCCCGCGGCAAAACTTGATCTGAATGCAACCTATTTACTATCAGCCAGCATACATTGATGCACTGAGGAACCTCAAGTCCGGGGTTAACGACAGGGAGTTTTTGGTAGGTGTATGCGTCATCTTTCATTGCATGTAAATTCACCCTGCTTTACGTGTACCTCAGCTAGAAAAACTCTTGATATTGATGTCGCGCCTTCCTGATGACTCGGTCTTTGCCAAACAACTTCAGATCTCTGTGATTGGTATCCGTACGTATACCCTTCATCGACAACTTCAGGATACAATCCTCATCGGGCCCGTGTAGTTTATAAGGACCTTCCTCACCCGCCTTGCAGCTTCTTAAACACTCTTGTAACAGCGCCTCTGTCTAACTGCGGGAGCGTGCCATATGTCTTCCGTAGTGCTGACGGCTCTAATTATTCCATCTTCGCGCCGAACCTTGGTCAAGCAGGCCAACCATATGCACGATCAGTGCCTTCTACGCATGTTCCGTTGCGTCATCCGTTACCAA
This sequence comes from Suillus clintonianus, assembly GCF_016758775.1. Lineage (NCBI taxonomy): Eukaryota > Fungi > Basidiomycota > Agaricomycetes > Boletales > Suillaceae > Suillus > Suillus clintonianus. The sequence continues at coordinate 141,974 of NW_024539294.1, forward strand.
ATCCAGGAGAGGTCTTCGATACACTTCTGCGTCGCCGTCAGAATGACTTTATTCCTCATCCTGGAGGCCTCTCCAGCTTGTTCTTCGCATTTGCAGATCTCATTATTCACAGTATATTTGATACGAACACCCACGATTGGACGATCAACAATGCCAGCAGCTACCTCGACCTGAGTATCGTGTATGGGAACAACGAAGAGCAGGTCAATAGCACACGCAAGAAGGACGGAACCGGTCACATTTGGGAAGATGTATTTGCTGACAAGCGCCTCTTGTTCATGCCCCCTTCTGTGGGGGCCCTTGCAGTCTTATTCAGTCGTCATCACAACGTCTGTTTTTGTTCCACCACCTCTAGGAAGTGTTGCTAATTCTTCAAATAGTATATTGCAAGCAAGATCCTTGGCCTCAACGAGCGAGGGACATACGTACACCCACAAGCCCTTCAAGAAGAGCAGCGTATCGCTCAGTGCGACGAGATCTTTCACCGTGCCCGACTCGTCAATACAGCGTTCTTCATGCAGATCATCTTGACGGACTACGTCGGAGGCATTCTTGGTCTTGTCAGAGACGGACTGACTTGGCGATTGAATCCACTTCAGGTCCAGAATTGTTTGTGATAATCGCTATCTGTTTTGACTTTTATCCAGGGGTTTCGCGAGGAAACGCATGACGTTTCTCAACGAGGAGCTGGTAATGCCGTTTCACTAGAGTTCAACATGCTCTATCGCTGGCATGCGGCGTTATCGCGTCAAGACGAAGTGTGGCTTGAACACACTTTCAGAAGCATTCTCCCCGGCAGGGACCCTTCGACTGTACGTGTATACCTTCTTGTACGGAGTTTTCAAACGATATATTTGCTTCCTTAGATTACCGTTGAAGGATTCAGGACTGCATTCCGCAGGGATGGTGCTCAAATGCCTGACATTCGTAGTTGGACATTTGGCGGGTATGAAATGTTGACTTTGTTGTGTACTGTCAGCTAACGAGTTGCAGTCTCACCCGGGGGGAAGATGGTCGATTCAGCGACGCCGATATCGCTCGTGTTTTACAGGATGCAACGGCCGACAGGGCTTGTGCCTTTCGTGCGAGGGGCGTTCCGGCAGTGATGCGAATCGTCGAGATTTTGGGTATGGAGCAGGCACGAGCCTGGGGCGCTTGTTCGGTAAGTTCAAAGTGGGTTGACTCGCCGTGATACTGATGATTGAAACTTAGCTCAACGAATTTCGTCGCTTCATCGGTTTGAAACGTGAGGCGGTTTCCATTGCTTCAGTTTACTTATTTATAGTTTGCTTTCCTAGCATACACGAGCTTCAGTGAATGGAATCCAGATCCAGAGATTTATGTAGGGATCAATTCCGCTGTATGTGCTTACCCGCATGTTGACCATCAATAGACCGCAGCCGAACGCTTGTACGGGGATATTGAAAACCTGGAACTGCATGCAAGTCTCGATATCAGCCTCGGACGATTTGTGTTTGCTGATTCACACACAGGTGGGGCTGCAGGCTGAGGAAACTAAACCGCCCGTTCCTGGTGCTGGCCTTTGCCCTGGATACACTATTTCGCGCGCCATCCTCGCCGATGCCGTATGCTTGACCCGCGGAGACAGGTTTCTTACAGTGGACTTCACTCGTAAGTCAACTAATTCTTGGGTCTAATCATCATTCGTCGATACTGAGTTTTTCATGGTAGCATTCAACTTGACAACATGGGGTTACAAGCATTGCATGGTGAACAAGGCGGATGGATCCTATGGCGGCATGCTCACCAAGCTTCTCTTTCGCATGCTTCCCGATCACTATCCCGCGGGCTCAGTCTACGCTCACTTTCCTTTCCTGACCCCAGACTTCCTTGCCTCGAGCATGGCTAAAGCGCCGCGTAGAGCCGAAATCCAGCATCTTTACGATTGGGAGAGGCCTTTGACTGTGCAGCAAGCTGCATTTACAGGTGTAGCTGCTGATATGAAAGTTATCAGAGACTACGAGCGTCGTCTTTCGAAGTTGTGCATGCCTCCGAGGGTACGGAACGAAGAGGTGAGGCCCTTTTACGCTCTTCGTTATCTGATTCTCATTGTTGCTGATAATTCAGATCAGACAGTCTATCTCCGATAAAGTGGCTGAATACACCTTGTCTACTTCGCCTTTTGCCCACCTTACAAGTGAGCTGATCAGCAAGAGACGCGCTGTTGATGAGCACGTCGACATAATTGAAATCCTGAACCTCCTTCCCATTTATTGGGTGGGCGAAATCATGGTCCGCTATCTGATACATTAACACAGGTTGATTGGAGCTCAAATATGTTTTTTTTCCGGTCAGATTGGATTACCATTGATCCACAAATCATCGTCTCCAGAATTTTGGTACAAAGCCATTTTCACCATTACACAGTGAGTTTCTCCGCCGTGATTAGCCCTGCCATCACTGACGTGCGCAAAGCTACTTGTACTTGAATAATGACCCAGCTTCTGACTGGACTCTTCGCGAGAACGCCGCGCGTTTTACCCAGTTGATCAAATTATACCTCGAGAGCCATTTAAGAAGACTCTCTGATGGCATTGTAATTATCCTGCTTTCCGCTACAAGCCCCACTGCTCAATCGATGAACCAGATTTCAATTAATGGAATATGCGATCTTCTATTTTCAGCCCACTTGTCGTCGCATAAATGTGAAGCATTTCTCTCGGAGGTTCTCAAAGTCGCACCGCAGGCTTCGATAGAGGATATCGTATTATGTCTGTTCGAAGAGATCATCCCTTCTGCGTCCTTGTTCTCCGCAGTCATCGCCTCTGTGGTGAAATACTACATGTACTCCGCTCGAAAGGAAGACTATAGCGATTTTGTTTCTTGTTGTCTAGACAAAGGGTCAGAACAGCACCCAGCCATCCTGCCGTATATCTGCAAAGCACTCGGTAAGCCCTCTGCGTTTGCTGAGACCTGGAGTGTATGATAACAAAATACTCAGATCTTGATATCGACGTTCGTTCCCATCTTTTTCACTCAAAATATGCACTAACCTCATATGAAGATGCTTTCGAATGACAAGGTGAGTTCTATCAAAGTATCGACATGGCCCTCCACGAGTCTGAACGTCGTTGAAGCCATCTGTCCTCCGTATCACTCTCTATGGCCACGCTGTTACCATTCCGAAGCAAACTGGGTGTGTCTGCCAGATTATTTGCTTGTCTAGCTCACATAGACATGATGATCCAGCCTTTTGTCCTGGGATATCTTCATGAAGGTAAAAGCAGATGCTCAGAATTTGACCTGAGACTTGAGAATTTTGCAGATCGCTCCTGGTATCATTTGCAATATATTCCGTGCAGGTCCTTTGCGTCGTCCTCCTCCGATCACAACGCCTAGTAACGGGACACCCGTTGACGCCGGTAAGTAGTATCTTTGCGCTGTCGTACGCTCTGCTTAACCCATTGAAGCAGAGCAAACATCGAGGTCCACTGATATCTCCATACCCACTTCATTGGTCGTTGAGGTGAGTGAACGCTGCTATGTGATGAGATCACTCCTCAAAAGCAATTGTAGTATATCGGATATCATTAAGATGGAATATCGGACACCTAATACTCGTCACTGTACTACAAGACTCGGACATACACACTAAATGTATTACCACCACTCGCACTGTTTTAGATGAATCGGTCTTTAATATCATCCTCTACTTGCACGACGTCCCAGCGCAACAACCATTGATTTGAACAAGCTTTTCAAAACAGCACGAAATGTTAACGTTATGTATTAACTGCCCCTAAGCTTTGTTGAGTTTACAATTGTCGTGTAAGTCGTGCTATCATGCTTGCAATACAGCCCTGGGCCTCCGCAGTTTAGCCGTTTAGCCATTACCCGATTTACCTTGATCTCTCGCAATCCGTGGACCAACTGATCTGCAGGGAAAATGACACTTTAAAGGTCACATCATGTAACAAAGTGAACAACAGTACTAGTGAGAGATATCTGACATATCAGTGTCCATAGATCACGACCTCAACAACAATTAACAAGTATGTCGAATCGAGAAGAGAAGTGCTTTTGCACATTCACAATGCATGGAGGACGTTGTGGAGAATCGGCAGACCAACAACTGCAGCCAAAGCCGCAAGTTGTGTCCCAGGTGCTACACGAGAAGCAGCACCGGTTGACGCTAATTGTATGATAATGAGTATGTCGCGTATCAGAGGCAAGATGCTGCTTACTTATGCCACTGGCAGTAGACCCTCCAGATGAAACAGTTGAAGAATGAGTGCTCGAAGACCCAGTTGTTGTGGGGCCGTTGAATGTGATTACGTTATTGCTAGAAGTGGTTCCGAGCGGCGCAGTTGACTTGGAAGGTGTAGCAGTCGTAACGGTAGTTCCACCGCTTCCACCTCCAGAACCACCACTGCCTGAGCCTCCATCAGTGGAACATTGATCAGTATTTGCTATGCACGTAGATCCAGTAGGGCAGCCTGAAAGGATGTCAGCGTGGCTCGTGTAATTGATAGAGGATAGAACACACATCCCCCGATAGAGTCATTGCAACAGAAGAGGCCGGGTTCACAGCAGCTTTCGTCGGTACAACATTCGCTTTTAGCGCTGCAGCAGGCATTTCCATTACAGGTTTGCGCGGTATTGGGACAGCATCTAGAGCAGCCATCAGAAATGAAAAGCAAATCGATCAAAATCTTTTCTCTCACTCGGAATCGAAACACTGGTTGTAGCATTTGTCAGTCAGTATTGACGATTGGTTTCCTAAGAAGGCGCAAAGGCACGTACGGTGGAGTCGTTTGGACAGTTGTACAAATCATTGCACTAGGTTCAAAAGTCAGTCGCAGCGGAAAGGTTCATCGGGCAACCTTACACAGTAGCTGCCAGTAGGGGCACATGAGTCTGGGTAGTTGGTACATTGCTCTAGGGCGGGTCAGTACTGTATGTCTCAGTTTGGTGCGTGAATTCCTTACGATATCCGCTAGGGCACACGCCGTTGCTTGCTCGAGCAAGATACTTTCCTCGCCGAACCAAGAGAGCGGATAGTACCGACTTGGTCACTAGTGCCGATGTCTTGGAGTGACGTGAAACTCGCAAGACTGTTGGGGCAGGATCCGCAACAGCGAGCTGAAGGGATAAGAAAAGAGACAGAGCGATACACAGCAGACGCAGCATTGTGAGGGTCAATGGAAGTACTGGGAATTAAGAAGCTAGCGTATTCCTCTGTGTTCGTGCTCTTTATTGGAAAACTAGCAGTCAATTTTTGAATTAGCGTCTTAGCGAAGGCGGTGGGCATATACAATGTTTCTTGGCAAGGCACCAGAGTTGATACACGAGGCGTACCCCGGCGTACCCGCATTGATAGGCTGTTCGTAGGTGGTCCAGTAGGATCTGTGTTTCGTAGCGTGTCTGTTCTAGTACACCATCATGTATTATACAACCTTGGGCTGCTCATGCAGTCATGAGTGTTGTGGTGCAGACTAAACAGTTGTCAAAAGGGCTCACCAGAAAGGAGCCGACATACCAAGCCTCAAGGGGTGCGTTGATCCGAGGTTTGCAAAAATTGATGCGGCAGGAGCGGGCGATCAAATTTAGTGCACGGATACTAGCGGAGCTCAAGATATGAATGCAGCTCCAAGTTCGTACAGCAGGAAGTATCCACTGTAAGTAAAACTCAACAGCCTTTGTTGCGGTTTGGGATGTCAACGAATGCCAGAAGACCTAGAGTGTGCGTAGCTGATGGAAGCTTTATAAATTAGCCACTGTTTGAACAATGATTACTGTTTAACGAAAACTTACGTTGACAGAGTCCAGACACATCTCAGGACTGATTCAAGCGTAATGCCGCAGGGGCGTGTCGGGCCTTGCGCCAATGTTTAATAGTCATGGGCATTACGTTTAGACAAGACGAGCATAGCTTTGCCCTTACGCCTTGAGGCCGACCCATTCATCCACCCACCCACTGAGGTTCTATAACATGTCGCCCACCTGTCAATGGGCCAAACAGCATTGACGATCTTGTCAACTCACCTGTAGATAGATGGAGGTCGACTGTGAAATGGATGATAATATTGGCCGAGGGTCCTGGTTGAGACGCTATCCTTCATTCTTGATCATAGCACCTGCTTTGAGGGACATGCTTTCAAAACAAATGTTGGTGTCAATGGGATGCAGGGGATGCCCTTCCATTTCAAGTCCAGTGTCGGCCATGGATTCTTGCCAGGTGACGTGGATGTCAGTCTGTAGCCAAGTGGCACATGGTACCAGTGACTCAGGACATTCGGTAATTACAACTGGTACGGATAGAAGAGGTGACGCTGGGGCAAAGCTTGCCAAGGTACATACTGGGTACGGTGAGTCTATTGACCTCTTGGACTGGCGTGATGGCCGCCATTTATGTTTAGTTTCCGCTAGGATGACTAGAGGGAGAAAGACAATTGCTCCTTTTGCATCAGTTTGCCGGGAAGTTTGATGGTGGGCTCTTGCTTTCGAGGGGACTTCTTTCCTTGTTGTTGTGCAGCCACCTCTGATATTCATCAACGAAACGCCCCAGCCCGCCGCCTTATCCTAGCTTTGCGTCAGATCGCGTCAGAATTAAACCTGGAAGGTGATCAGAGTGCTTTGCAACAATCGCTAAACCCGCACCTAGGTAACAATGCATGATGGTGATGGGGTGACATATGATAATTAGGGCTATGTCACTGGAAATTGGTCTGATACCTAGATTGCAATCGCCATCGTTGCAGGTTGCGTACTACGGACGCGCACCACATAGAATTCGTGGATCTTTCTAAATAATTCATTCTCCCACTTTAATATCCTAAAGTCTTTTGCGTGCCTTTCAGCGCAAGCGGTACCGGACGACCCTCGGACGAACGACTTCTTCCCGCCCCGAGGCATGATATCTTTTCCTCTCGGAGATAGATCGATCAAAGAGCAGACCATGAAGCTTCAATTTCTGCAGATAGTCCGGTGCAGGTAATCATGTACCTTCAAGTTGCTTGTATGTATTCTTGCTTTTCCACAATGTCCGCTTCTGATGGACTCCTATTACACGTCTTATCGCCACTGACCTTATCAGACTGGCTGCTTTTGCAGAGTCCATATCGGCACCTCCTATACCATCAAATCTTCTGCGCGCGCGCTTCCAAAAGCCAGCAAGGTAAGTTGGCTGTGTTGGAAGAGTCCGTGATAGAACCCTAACTGACGGGCTCCGCACCTACTCCACGGAAGTTAAAAGTCAAGCCACGTATGATGATGGCTGGGCAATGGCTGGGTTGGCCTTCCCCGCTCTCGGGTGCTCATTGATCCTATCTGCATACATCATTCCCGCCAACAGCGCATAGTCCAGACATCATAGTCAGCAAACACCACTTCCACCATCAAAGCCTAGAGGCCGTCAGACCGTCAGATACCTCATATAGCCCTCATATGCCCCCATATACCTCCCGCTTGCAACCTCTTTGCCTCCGCACCTTCAACAACTACTTAGTGCTACCGTACCTTTGCAACCAACACCGATCAAGTTGTAGAATGAAATCGGCAAAGTCCATCGCAGCAACACACACGGTCATTAGCATTCCCCACTGACTCTTTAAGCATCCAGGTAAGTCTAGGTAAGTGGATTCTGCCATACCCAGGCTTCCCGAGGCCTTCCAGGCACGACCTGGTAGATATCATTGTTCATGATTAGAGAGGTGCCTGTACATATGTCGCCCCAGTTTTTACACACTCCGTAGCCAAGCACAAGATATCCACTTATACACAGATAAACGTCCCATGATGCTACACCACTATTTACAATACTTTTTGGTCGATCATCGCTGTAACGCTGGCCTGATAACAGATTCTAAGACGATAGACATGCGCTCCAAGGATCTGATATCATCGATCACACAAAGTTCAAGAGGGCCCGTCACTACTATTCAAAGAACGAGCCAATCAATATGAATGCATTAAGAATTACTGAAAAAGTTCGGCACAAAAGAGTTGCTACACGTTTCACAACAAAAAGTCCGATCGATCCCCAAAGTCAGTTGAGCAACGTATTTACAATGTCAAGAGCAGGATATGTATACGTGAACAGTTCATTTTAATGTAAAAAAAGGAGCGGGAGACCGTCACGTATTACACATGGCACTCGAGGTGATGCGTGCCAACACGCACAAGAGCAATGAAAACGACGACGACAATAAACAACAACAACGCAAGGTGTCCGACACGTGTGTAGGGTAAAAAAGTCCAAACTTACAATGGGTGGGTGCAACAATAAACCGTAACCGAAAGTCCTGTCCGATTGCGTATAATAAGTGGCAGGCCTAGGCAAGCAAGGCATGATGTGATGAGCGGGTTGCGCCCTGGGCGTGGGAATATGTAGGGACGGACCCATCCGGTTTGCAAAAAAACGACGATGATGAAAAAGAATGGTGATTCGACGGTGATTGACGAGAGGTGGTTGAGTTTGTTTCTTCTTGTTTCTAAGTGGCATGATATGTGATTAATTAGGAGTGGCATGCATTCGGGGACCCTGCCCGAGTGCGAGAACGTGCTAGTGCATTGACTTAGTACGAGAAGATCATGAGCCATGGATTGAGGACGATCTATATATATCGGTGTTAGCATAGATACTTCATGAGCGAGTAGAGGCAAAGAAGACGTTGAAAAAGGGGTAGTGAGATGCCCAAACGTCGAAGAAGGTGAAGAACGTTCAGGAAGCACAGGACGAGATGGCGAGATGTTAGAAACGTTGAAAGAAGCATGTGCCATAACGCTCGATCGCCAATTGCGGGAATGGAAGACAAAGTTAACAAGGACGTACCGGGAACAGGATATGGCAAGCGCATACAACCGACAATGGGAAGATAACGGCCCACGCATCTCCGGTCAATTGCCACTGATATGGTACTAGCGGCGTACTGACGATGACGATACCCGCGATCAGCAAGATACATATGAGGAGGGGGAACCAGAATCTATATGGAGGAGAAGAGGCCAATGATGTCCGTCAGCACTGAATTGAATGATGACATCAAGGGAGCAAGAAAGGAAAAAAGCATGGCAAAAAAGAAGAAGCGAATAACAAGTGCGGATGTCGCACGATTCGCACCACACCACGGGAAACGAGGCAACAGGTGAACATGATGACATGACACGGGCTTCGAGTCAACAGAGACGATCGAAATGACTTGTTCGCGAAGCGATAAAGTGGGGTGTGCGAGTCATGGGCGCACCAGGTCCATATGTGCAGCGGGTGTGAGAGAGAAGGGTCGTTTGGAGCTGAAGACCGCAAATGCATGTCTTCCGATCATCAGAAACGCATGTCTGTGCTGCAGCGGCGATGTCCATGTCCAGCATTGCATTGTGCCAGCACCAGGGGCGCATGCCCGTCTCAGCACACACGCCCTGGCACGTAGGAACACCGTAACCGGAAAAACAAACATGGTCATCCCCAAAATCGGAGATAACACTCGGATCGGAACTGATGCGCATGTTCGGCAAAATAAAAAAGTGGGCGCCAACGCAACGCGTCTAATCAAGCGATATCGGAAACACCAATCAAGCGACGACAACACGGAACGGCCAATCCGAAACAGAAGCAAAGCAAATTGAATTGACAAGAAAAAAAGAAACGCACCTCTTGAAGATCTTTGGCACTTCCTTGAAGAAATTCGACCTCTCGACCTCCTTCTTTGTTGCGCTCCATTGGATGTTGTACGAGAACAGATGAGCGAGGATGGCTTGCGAGAGCGGGATGCTTAGTCCGCCGAAGAAGAAGAAGCTGTTTCAATAACGCGTCAGTTTTGTTGGATATTTAGAATATGCGAAATGATATGCGATCGCGCGCAAACACAAAACACACTCACAAGAATGGAATCCACCCGAAACACTCAATCGCCCCGCCGACGATTCCTCGTTCCCCAAGTCTATATTGCAAAAGCACATACCCCACACTGCCAGCTCCGAAAAACACCACAAAGGTGGCTAACCAGATCTCGAAACTGTGCATGTAGAAATCATCTGTAGGGAATTGGAAGCCGAGCATGATGTAGTTGATGAGGGAGATGGTAGCTGAGGCTGCTATGCCATCTGTGTGCATTAGTTAGTTTTGTACCTGGACTAGGTAGAGGGGGGACGTACAATATGAGAACATGTCTATCAATACGATACAGTCAGTGTGAGCATGCCGAGAAATGGGATGGGACGTACAGGCCATCGACGAGATCTTGTAATGGAGCGGTGCAGGGCTCCACATGAATTTGTGAATCTGGCTGTTGATGGGGCCTTTGTAGAACCATTTGACAAAGGGGTTAAAGAGTAGCCTGTATGCGAACATGAATATCGAGTGGAATGAGGAACAAGAAACGCACTCATTACACCCATACGCATACTTTTGCCACCTGTTCAACTCATCATCGACAGTGAGCGATACACCTTCTTTGAACCCGCCTTGTGAATACGTAGCCCATCTGTGCACGTCAGCACATCACCTCCCCTCGAAAGGAAACAGGACGAACCTGACGATATACCCCTGTCTCAAAAGCCTGAGCGCCATATCAAAATCTTCACTGACATTATCCTCGCTCCAGATCTTGATCTGAGTTCCCTGGTGCGTTGCTTTTGCCTTTCCGTGTCTTGCACCCGTACCCGTTCCAGACGCGCCCGTAGCACCAGAATCAGGCGCGTCAAACTCCTTGCCAACAAACGCCGCATCCTGCAACGCGCTCCACCTCAAAAACGCATTATGCCCCACAAAAGGCGCGACTTCGCCGTTTGCGCACATCATGCTTATGCATTTGTTGATTCGGCGGGTGAAGAAGGCGATGGCGTTTTCAAAGTAGTGGTGGGCGACTTGGAGGACGTCTGTGCGGGGTGTTAGTGCGTGCGTGGGGAGGAAAGGGAGGACTGACCGCTCTCATGCTGTAGAACTCCGACCTCGGCACCTTCATCCTCTCCAAACTCTCTCGCAGCGTCGCGGAAACAATCTGCCGGAACAATAGTATCAGCGTCGACCAACAAGATGATAGACCCGATTCGGCATGCGCGAGCGTTTGCTGCCCATGGCCGATGGCCTGTTTGGGAGGTTTGATACACTGTTTTTGGTTTTTGATCAGTTTGATACTTTTGGTTGATGGAAGATGCGATCAACCTTCTTCCATGGCTAATTGAAGGGCACGCTCTTCGAGGTCTTCGATGTGCGTTGTGGCGAGTGTGGGGGGCTCGGGTGTCGTGGCGCGTGGCGTAGCTGTGGGCCGAGGCGTGCCGGGCATGCTCCCGCCACCAGTAGCTCCAGTAGCAAAAGGTGGAACAAAGCTTTGATCATCGCCATCCTTGCCAATGTACTGCACCCCGTAGGTCCCAGGCGACTGACCCGGGACGCTGATGATGCTGCCACCTTCAGTATGAGCACTCTGTCCGCTGAACGTGGTACTGGTGCTCGCGCGGTGGAAAGGCGGGTTAGGAGGCGTGAAGAGATTGCTGTCCGTGCTCGGGTTAAAGTTTTGGTTGGCAAAAGATGCAGCTTGGCTGTGAGAGAGGGAGTTGTGGGCGGGTGATTGGAGGTCTTCGAGGATACGTTCTAGGCGGAGGGAGATGTCGAGGGCGTAGTTCATGTTTGAGGCTTTTTTGAAGCGGCCGGCGCGTGTGAAGCCTGTGGTGTGTTAGCGTGCGTGAAGCGGTATGTGGGGGACTGACCTTGGTGCCCGTGTCGTGGTCTTGCGATCCAGCCGATGCCGTGTGTTGCGTAGTACTCGATACGTTCTTTGGCTTGGTCTGGGGGGAGGAGGCGGAGGCCGTCGTCGTTGATGAAGAGGCTTGATGTGCCGCCGTGACGTGCGTAGGTCTGCATTGCGGTTTTGAGGGATGTGAGGGAGGGGGTAAGGACTGTTGCGAGAGACTCTTTGTAGACGGGCATTTGGATAGTGATGTGGGGGAGTGCATTGTCGACGACTGGGTTTGGGAGAGGAGGGACTGCAGAGTAGTAACGACTGTTTTGGTGGTAATGAGCGATGGGGCCGACAGCAAAAGTGACGCTTTGCAATATTTGAAGAGTGAAGAACTGGGAAGTGTTAGCGGGTGGGTATGAGACAAGAGAAAACATACGAGAGAGACGCAAAAGAGAAGAGGCATGAGAGCACAAAGGGCGAAATGAGTGTAGTTGCCGTCTAGGCGGAATTCTGTAAGGAGGGTGCGGAGACCGTTGCCGATGAAAACTAGAAGAGGGTGAGGAGAGGAATTAGAGAGAGGATTGGACGTACTGAAAGCGAGTGCGGCAGCGAGGCCGTTGTATACTGGAGCGTAGAGCATGATGGGACGGGCAGTTGGTTTCTGAGTAACCTTTTCTGGGTCCTGATCTTGAATTGGGCGACCAAACCAGTTGCGCTTTACTTCTGAATCTAGGGTAGAAGAGGGAGTTAGATTAGGGTCTACTGGTTTCTCTGAGTAAATGGATAGTTCGTGTGTGGATGGTAGTGGTGGCCTTGTACGCCAGAGTAGACGAATGAGACGATCTTCAAAGTCGCGTGCTATGGGTATGATTGTGTCGAGAGAGTCGCTCCAGACGACGAGTACGCGTTCATCACGCTAAGAAGAGTGAGTCGTGATATAAACAAAAAGAAAGAGACTGACGATGAAAGCAGCGTTCTGATCCTTTTCTGCTTGTGGAAGGAGAAACATGGAATCGAGTACTTGGATTCGTGTGTTTGCGTCGACATAGATACAATCGTCGATTGCTTGCTCTGCCAATGCAGCATGAACTGCCGCACTTCTAACTTTTACTGCTACGAGTGGGTTGAGTGCAGCTACTGCAGCTTCGAATGGAGCGAGGGCGGCGGTCTCGTATGGGAATACTCTGAATTGACCGTCATGAGTACGAAGACATACGCCTGGTGGTACTTGGTCTTCATGTGGCCTGAACCAAGCGTCACCCTGAGTCTGCTTGAAGATGTAGTGGAGGGTAGCGTCGTATCTGTCGTAGTCCATGGCCGGTGAAGGGGGGGGAAGTGTAGTGAGGATGCATGATATAAATGGCGCGGTGATAGATATCTGAATCTGTAGATCTGAGATCTGAGTTGTGCCTGTTACACACGCGTCATCCGGTCATTACGTGAAAAAGATAACACCGAAGACTCACAAAAGGGAGAGAACACCCGCTTGTAATTTCATTCAATGGCCCGTCCTTTCTTTCTAACAGCTTCAAGTTCAGATGACCATTCAACTCAGGATGATCATGAAGACTCACGAAATTTAAAAAGACGGACAAGAGACCCACCACCTTCTAGCTTTACATTTCCATTTCAATCATACCCGGGTAACCCAGATCCAATACCTGGAACTTCAAGAAGAAGAAGTCTAGACAGCGTACATCGTAACCCATTCGATAGTCCACGTCTTCCAACTCCAAACCCTCCTTTCGTTCAAGAATCACCTTATAAATCATTCAACGGCTCTTTCTCTCTATCAAACTTGCAACACTCACAGCTACCACGCGCAAGCAGCGCTACAACAATCTTTCGCTCTCCTTTCCTATCCCCTGCTTCCCGTCCATCCTCAATATGGTCTCCACCTCCACTCCCCCCCTTGTCCGCTAATCCCTCTGTCATCGCACTCCCACTCACACAGAAGAAGCCTCTCCAAAGCACAAGACTTAAAGCGAAACTCACAGATATCGATAAACCATGGCTCGCAAAGAAACGTCGTTGCGAATCCGGTAGCTGGTGGGTCACATTCTTCGCAATAATCCTAGGCATCGTCGCAGCAGCAGCACTCTGCTTCCAAGGTTGGACCAGCGTCGACATTCTCCAGCCCAGCCAACTCTGTCTCGTCATGCAAGACGACTTTACCAGTTCCCTAGATTCAAACAACTGGAGTCTCGACGTCGAACTCGGTGGTTTTGGGTGCGTCACGCTCCTACACCGCGAATCCATCTAACCCTTGATTAGTAACGGCGAATTTGAAATGACCACAGAAGATCCCTCCAACGTCTACATTTCAAATGGTCAGCTATACATCATGCCCACCCTCACAAGCGACTCCATCGACGGCGGTTACACTGCCGTCATGGATGGCGGCACCTATCAGCTCCCAGGCTGTACAGCAGGATCAGGTCAGTTACATACCATCACTCATACCGTCGCTCACCCTGTGTAGGGACAGACCAAGGCGCGTGGGTTCAACTAGCCCGTCGGCAAAACAACGGCACAACAGGTCCGTAACCCCACCACTCACAACTCCCACGCTCACTCTCTCTAGGTAATTCAACTAGCTCGGGCAACTCCACCACAACTGGTTCTGGCAACTCTACTACCACTGGTTCTGGCAACTCTACTACCACCGGCTCGACTAACTCTACCACAAGCAGCAATTCAACAAGCAGCAACAGCAACCCATGTACAGCCGTATCATCCGCCCAGTCCGGTACCGTCATCAACCCCGTCATGAGCGGTAGGCTCAATACCCGCGGAAAACAGACAATCAAATACGGTCGTGTAGAGGTGCGGTCCATCTGAATCATTTAGCCTGATGTTTATCATATTCAGGTCCGCGCGAAACTGCCACAAGGCGACTGGCTCTGGCCAGCTATCTGGATGCTTCCTCAGGGTAACAGCACAGGAAACTCATCTCAGGGGACGGGCGTTTATGGGGCGTGGCCTATCAGTGGTGAAATCGATGCAAGTCTCGCTCCCCTTGCCGCGTGGTGAAAACTGACCATCCACACAGCTAATGGAAGCCCGCGGCAACCTCCCTTCATACCCCGCTCAAGGATCTAACTATGTCCGCTCGTCCCTGAACTACGGCCCGTTTGCGGGAGGAAGTACTCCCATTTCTACCGGTGAGCGTTCGGTTCAATTACATCCTCGTGTTTTTATTTTTGTTCATTCCTCGTGTTTTTGCGTTTTGGATTCCTCGCTTTATTCTTACGTTCTACTACACGTTTTGCGCGATTCATTCCCCCCCACATCCCACGTTCTGACACTCGTCACCCCCCTTCTACACTTCACCCCTCACGTCACCCCCCTGACACTAACACACCCACCCAGGCACAACCACCACCGCCAACCTTCTCAAAAGCATCTACGGCTGGGTAAGCACCAAACGCGGAAACTTTGCCGACGGGTTCCACGTTTATGCGTTCGAGTGGACTGGCGAGTGGATGAGGTTTTATACCGATGATCGGTTGCAGGTATGTTCCCGTTCCCATCGCAGCTTTCTTTTTCGTGCCCGTCTCCGTACCCGTTTTGCGGTACCCGTTTTGCTGTACCCATTTTGCTGTACCCGTACCCGTCGCCGTCCCCCCTATTTCCATACCCGATTTGCAGCCCCGTTCCACCTCCATCATACTAACCACCCCAAACAGGCAATGATCAACCTCAAAATCTCATCCAAATCCTCCGACTCCTATTTCTTCAACGTAGGTGGGTTCCCGGGTGTAGCTATGAACGCGTCGAGCGGCAAGGAAGTGGTTGTTGAGGATCCGTGGAGTACGGCGTATGGGGGGAGTGCTGCTGCTCCTTTTGATCAGGGTGAGTGTCTTTTTTGGTGTCTCTGGAACTGGATACTGACGTTGACTTGAACAGACTTTTACCTCGTGATTGACCTTGCGGTTGGTGGGACGAGCGGGTGGTTCCCTGATAGTGTTGGTGGGAAGATGTGGTATGATGGGTCTGCGAGTGCGTTTTTGGGTTTTTGGTTTGGTGGTAGGGCTAATTTTATGGTCGATAGCTGCGATGCGTGATTTTGCGGCTGCTCAGAGTACGTGGAGCGCTACGTGGCCTTCGAGCGCGGATGAGCGTGCGTTTAGGATGTGAGTCCCTTTCCTTTCGCTTTTCCTGCTTCATCCGTTTCTGGGTTAACCGCATACTGACGGTGATTCAAACAGTGACTATGTGAAGATGTGGAAGCTCTGCGGAACGTAGACCCTACGCGCCGCTTGATGTGCATACGAATGGTAACTTTTCAGTGTTGACGCAGACAGTAGCAAGCCGTAACCCAAGCGGACTAATATTTACAACGATACGTGCCACGGACATGGACCCGGACTGGGAGAGAACACTTGTTGGGTGTCCTCGTAGTCATATCAATATCATAGATTCTGGAGCTGCATGCTCGTATCACTCTTTTTTTTTTTGCCCTTTCTTGTTGTTTTGGGGCTTGAAGCTGTATTGGAGCTTGAAGCTTGAAGCTTGAAGCATTGAAATTGTTGCACATACATCCCTTGTCGCTACTGTTTTGTGTGCTTGTGATGGTAATATTATTAGTGCAAGCTTGAGAGGCGAATGTAACCCCCTGACCGGCGCCGGTGACCATCCAGCTTGCTTAGTCTTGGCGATCATCGGGATAGAATCAAAGTTTTTGCCTTCGACGAATTTGTAATGGATAATATGCGAGCATGGCCGACCAAATAAACAATGTCGCATGGTAGGGAGTTGGTTGATGGCTGCCAATCTTCTTTATATCCCCCTGTTAAAATTTTCAATCTTGCTGGTCAGGGTTGTAATCTGGTTTTTCTTTGTCCGGATTGCCCCTAAGCTTGCTCGCGGGCGACGTCCAGGGATTGGGGACATCAAGCTTTGAATATTGAGGCATGCATCGTCCTGGTCCGGTACGGCCGACCAGATAAACAATGTCGCATGGTAGGAAATTGGTTGGTACACACTGATAGGCTGCTAATCTTCTTTATATCCCCCTGTTAAACTTCTCAATCTTGCTGGTCAGGGTTGTAATCTGGTTTTTCTTCTTTGTCCGGATTGCCCCTAAGCTTGCTCGCGGGCGACGTCCAGGGATTGTCGATAAACTGTCTGATTGGCACCGAATTCCTGTAATCACTCGACATTGCTCGAGGTTTCAACCCGTAGTGAGTGAAACCATACTCGTCCCATAAGGCTATCCATTCCGTCATGTCAGTGGCGCCGTTCTCCTTTAGCCAGTTCTTGACCCGCAGATCTTCCTCGTCTTCTTCTGGCCACACCCAGTCATCACAAAAGTGTGTGAAGAAGAAGACACGACTGCTAAGTGGGTCGAACTGCCATGTAAGGCATCCACTCAGAATGTCTGGTTTATTGTCTTTGAGCCAGGTGTTGATCGGGATTTCCAGTTGGCCGTCTTTATACTCGGAATCATTGATGCCGAGAGTCTTGTTGATAGCACGAGCTGAGGAGGGGGACATATGATATCCGCCGAGATTGATATCTGGGTGTCATGGAATTAGAACCCAGACCACAACAGAAACCGCGGCGCACCTATGTCATCTCCCCACTTAAAAAGGCATTCGCTCACTTCTTCTTTTTGAGTATCAGGCATTCTCTTCTGGGCTGTACCGGGACGAGGAGGGATGCGCGACATGGAACGCAGACGAGCGTTTGAGATTGAGGACGTTAAAAAACGACGAGGCATGCGCGATACATGAGTTAGGGCTGTCATGATATCAGTAGACAATATTAGGAGGTCTTGACTTGTCAATGTATATATGGTTGAGTAAATAGGAGAGTTTCCATTAGGGGTGTTTGACTCGCGAGGAACCTTTGTAGCCTCTGAGATTTGAGTCCTCCCGCACCTATGGACTTAACCAACCAGTTTTGGGGGTGCAAGACCGGAAGGAGGCAACTTTACTTTTGGACATATATATTGCTATGACAGTCACAATGTTAAATCTCTAGCCAAACCTCACACTACTTGCCAACAAGTTTCCTGCGATTCCGAGACAGATACTTTTCGACCGTCATTTCTTCAACCACCCAGTCCCTCGGCTTTGAGGAAGGTCGCAACCCGAAGCGAGTGAAGCCATTATTGTCATAAAAGGTTTGCCATTCCACACCAGTGGCACCATTCTCCTGTAGCCAGTTCTTGACCCGCAAATCTTCCTCATCTTCTTCTGGCCGCTCCATTGAATCACAGAAATGGGTGAAGAAGAACACACGACTGATACGGGGGTCAAACAGCCAAGTGAGGCATCCACACAAAACGTCCGGTTTATTTTCTGCAAGCCAGTTGTTGATCGGGGTTTCCAGGTGACCGTCTTCGAATCGACTATCATTGATACCGAGAGTCCTGTTGAAGGTACGAGCTGAGGAGGGAGACATGTGGTATCCGCCGAGGTTAAAAACTGATTATGATGATATTAGAACGTTGATCCAGAATTTACAAACCATGCAATGTACCTTTCTTATCCGTCTCTCCGCTAAGAATTTCTTTGCTCACGGATTCAGTATCGCGTAGTCTCTTCTGGGTTGCACTGAAATGAAAGAAGCGCGACACAGAATGCGGATGAGCATTTGAGATTGAGGGGGAAAATAAACGATAGGGCATGCGCGATACATGAGTTAGGGCTGTCATGATAGCTGGCCGAAATTAGGAGATAGGAGCTTCACAAATATTGACACTGTGAGCAATTAGTAAGCCAAAGTTGAAACTAGTACTTGCAGGAATCACGGAGTGGGCACACGGAGGAAGGTGGAGATCAAAGCATCAGAGCCACAGGTAGCTACCCGAGGACCGGGCAACTGTAACTTGCAAGCGCCGCCACAAGTTTACCGTTTGGCTATACGAGATGAGTACACAAAGAATACATGAAATAAATTTCACTTGGTTTCCTTGTGAACGATCTGTCATGTTCTCGTTTTCGGTGAGACAGCATGTGTAGATCACGATGATCGACGAGGTTTAGCGAGCGTTGGCGCGTAGCGACTTTCACGAACTGCTGCGGCAGATACCGAACTAACGTGATCACTGCAGCCTGTAGGGTATGTATATGATGTCGTACACCACACCTCCCCAGCTCTTTCCTCAAGATCATCGTTAACTTGGCTCTCATGAGAAACTGTGCTATGGCTTTGATACCTATCTTCATATTCCCACACATGTGCATCAAGGCTGTCGCTACATCTCCGAATGAACTGCTACCTTTATGACTTCCTTGGTGCTCCCAGTCTCATACGAAAAAGAGAGACTATTGGTGGGTTTATGCCATCGCGAAGGTGCGTTTCTGTGCTCTACGCACCTGCCTCATTTACAAAGCGTTCTGACAGGGTCCAAACTTACCCAGCTTCATTTCCACTGCCGCTTGCACCTCCTCTCTGCATCAGTGACGGTTCATTGTGTCCGTTCTGTGCACGCGACTGAGTCGTGCTACGCGCTTTCAAACGCATAA
This sequence comes from Suillus clintonianus, assembly GCF_016758775.1. Lineage (NCBI taxonomy): Eukaryota > Fungi > Basidiomycota > Agaricomycetes > Boletales > Suillaceae > Suillus > Suillus clintonianus. The sequence goes on from NW_024539294.1 coordinate 161,091, forward strand.
GGGACGTGTTGATTCTACGTCAGTGCATCCGGTCGCGCTAAGCGTGGGCGAGTATGTTGCGCGTGTGAGATCTCATTCCGTGCACGCGACTGTGTCGTGCTTCGTGCCCTCGAAGGGTACGTTGATTCTACGTCAGTTGCATCCGGTTGCGCCAAGGGTAGGCGAAGAAAATACGCTGATAGCACCAAGCCATAGAGCGGTATGTTTTTAGTGTCGAATATATATCTGACCTTGTACGGTGGTTTGAGTGGGAACTCGTGCGGTGGCTTCGTAGTTCGTTGTGTCATCTCAAAACACGATCGATGAGGTATGTCAAAGGAGATTAATCCTTGTGTTTTAATTTTTTTTTTCTCCGTAGAAATTGGCTATCTTCTCATCTTAATTACTGGCCACGGCAACGCTCAAAGACGCACTCTGCAATGTGCACTACGAGCTGTGTTCCGCAATCTGTCGTCTGTATTGTGAGAGCCTGATATCCTCTAATATTTTGTTGTCGTCTTGAGATAGCGATTAAGGTGCCCGGAATTCTGATGGAAGTGGGTATGCGAATGTAGGCAACCGAATGGCCCATTGCCATTCGTGACCCCCTCCTACTATTTCGAAGTGTCCATGAATTCTAGCTACTATCCCGGCATTTGTCCATCTATCTCATGAAGTAACTCCACAAATCGAGTCTGCTTGAGGTATAGACGGTCAGATCAGACCCGCTAAATATAGTGACGCGGTTCATATCGGTTCGTGTCATTAGCCAGACCGAGAACCTCATTCATACAGAAGGCCATAAACATCGAGTTATATTGCTGCGTATCCTCGCGACGAACAACATTTACCTCACGAGGCCTGGTCCCTGGTCAAGGTGGGCATCATGGATGAATTGAAATTTCTGCGTACATGAAATGACGTACTGATATCGATCGACGTGTAGTACGGCAGCAGAAGATATTCAAGCTTTTGCGCATAGCCGTTATGCGAAGTGTCCAGATGTGCACGAACTAAACTTACACCCCATGGAAATGATGTCATTGTCAAGTGCTTGCGGTGCCGACAAGTCACAACGCCGTAACGCTTGTCAAGATGATCGAGTCCAAGCCAGACTCAGAGGTTCTCGTCATGACCCAGAAGCTGCGAGCTCTTTGTCTACAGTCTTCACTGAATTGCTATCAGATCATGTAATAACTAGGACGTTTCTGCACATGACCCAGAAGCTGCGAGCTCTTTGTCCAGTCTTCGCTGAATTGCTATCAGATCATGTAACTAGGACGTTTCTGCCAAGACGCAACGTGTTCGCTTCTTTGTGTTCTATTCTCCTCAGGCTCCCAGGAAGACCAGACTATTCCTGCAACATGTCAATTTCGTGCCTATGATGACGACAACTATAGCGCCTCGGTCCTCCAATGACCATCACTGTAATACGAACGGACATTTTGAACGGCCGAGAGATAAGCGCGAGGAGTCGAGCAAGATAGCAAACTTCTGAATGTGGATTTTTGTTTCAAGGCTTTTTTATGGAACGTTTAAATTTTGAGTTCTATTCGGAAAATACAGATACAGCAGTGGTATGATTTGTTGATACGGTCGTCCAGGAACAAACAAAGTATGAAAGTATAACAACTATAGTTTTTGGATAACAATGGCGGAAGCAGCCCCACCCTAGACAAAGGTATTGTTTGAGTAATCAGATGGCATGGATAATTACAAGTCACTTACCCCGTTGCAGATGCCTGCTGCACCATACTCCCCAGATTTTAGGGCATGAACAAGGGACACCACGATGCGAGAACCCGAGTTTCCGATCGCATGACCAAGTGCGACAGCACCACTGTTGAATCCTGTTAGCAAATACAATCTTGCACGTCAAGTAGAAAAAAAACTCACCCATCGATGTTGACCTTTGCAGGATCCAGTTGTAGGAGCTTTTCGGCGACACGGACGACGACCGAGAACGCTTCGTTGACCTCGAAACGTGCGATATCATCGACAGTCAGGTTTGCTCTCTTGAGCGCTTCTGGGAGAGCGACCGCAGGTGCCATGGGGAAGTCGATGGGCTCAACACCCGCATCTGCGTATGCTGCAGGAAATGACATCAGACAATGTACAAGTCACACAAAGAAGTCGAACTCACAAATCACTTTGGCGAGCGGTTTCACGCCAAGCTCCTTTGCTTTCTCTGCTGACATCAATATGAGAGCAGAGGCGCCATCGTTAAGGTTTGAAGAGTTGGCAGCAGTGATGCGACCGCCTGCTTTGAATGCTGACTTGAGGGAGGGGACCTTCTCGAAAATGACTTTCTTGTACTCCTCATCTTCCTTGACAATGGTGTCGCCTTTCTTGCCCTTGATCGTGACAGGTGCTATCTCGGCATTGAAAAGGCCAGCTTTCCATGCGCGATCAGCACGTTTGTACGACTCGATTGCGTGCTCATCAAGTGATTCTCGGCTGACGTCGTACTTCTCTGCAGTGGCCTCGGCGCAGTTGCCCATGGCGAAGTTGTTGGAGACATCCCAGAGACCGTCAGTTTCAACAGAGTCCTTCGTCTCGAACTTTCCGAACAAAGGGTTCGTGCGGGGAAGCAGGAAACTATGAGACATGTCAATGTTGCGCAAATTGGTAATTGGGATTGTAGCACTCACGGAGCGTTGCTCATACTCTCCATACCGCCAGCGGCGACTACATTCTTGTAACCGGATTCTATGCTCTGGGCAGCAAGCATAATGCACTTCATGCCGCTAGCGCAGACTTTGTTGATGGTCGTAGCATCAGATGCAGACTTCATGCCGCCAGCGAGTGCTACTTGACGTGCAGGTGATTGACCAACACCAGCCTGGACGACATTGCCAAAGTAGATCTCTTCAACTACTGAGGGATCAACTTTCGACTGCTCGAAAGCGTGCTTGAGGGCCACAGCGCCAAGCTGGGGAGCAGTCAAAGTCTTGAGTGATCCGTACAAGGATCCGACAGGCGTACGAGACGCAGCGACAATAACAGCTTCATGAGCAGGCTGTGAGGTTGTGAGTGACTGTTATCCAGAATTACGATGGGATGGGCCATACCATTTTACAGGAAGGATGATCAGGTGGTGATGGAGGATAAAAATGTAGGTCTGGATGAAAAACACGTTGCAAACACCATGATTCAGCTGGCTTTTATGCCAATGGGATCCGAAACAGATTATTCGGGATCGAGGAAAAGATATTCGATCGTACGACGTGTCAAAGTAACCGATTATCCGTATTGGCAGAGCGTGTACCGGAATGCACTGCCATTTATATGGAACCACATGAGTTTAAATCAAAGCCACATCCCTATCACAAGCATTAATGGGGTAGTGGTAACCTGGGTCGTTGCCATCGACCCGCCGGGGGTTCGATTCCCTCTTAATGCATTCGAGCTGCTGCCATTCTTTTTCCTCTTCAAAGTGCGCATAAACTCATTCATTTGCTCGATCATGATGACAAGAAACTGTTCACAATGGCTCACGACAGGTGAAATATAGAACTGACGGATGTGTTACTAATTACCTAGTCCGCGTAACGACAACCGCAACGCAGAGAGTACATGAATGAGGAAAGCAAAACGGTGGTCTACATGATCACACAACATGAATTTTGCTAGTGAAGCTGTCAGACAGAACCACCCAGATATCAAAGACAAACACTAACCTTCTTAGCTGTCTTGTAGAACATCTTTGTCTGCGAGGATAGAGCATTCGATCGCTCCACAAGGTTATCCAACTTCTCCCCGCGTTGAAGAACAGACTCGATGGTCTTGTGCTACAATACACCGTCACACCAATAAAACACGAAATGATTCTCGCAGTAAGAGAAAACCTTACCAGAACAATCTTTGTCTCATCTAGTTCCTGTTGTACCCGCATAATTGTATCAGCTTGCCGAGGATCCTGGTACTTCTGAATGTAGGTCTGGATCTCTGGGAATGATATCGACCCTGGGTTTGCGAAGGAAGATTGGGGAACTTTGGCAGTGAAATCATCAAGGAGCTTTGTTAAAAGAGAGAAGGCAGGTCGAACGGGGTATTCCTGGTCAGTAATAATGATGGCTGAGGTGGAAGTGAGCTCGATAACTCCATCCCATCAAGAGCTTTGACCCACCTGCAAGCTGCTCCGCACCACCCTTGTTGTACACATGTGCTGTGTAATTGTTCTCTTGTACACTCTGGCGCTGACCCTGAGGAGTTCTCTCTATGACGGTCTTGGTGAAGAACGTCAAAAACTCGCTGACGGAACCTCTCTGGTAAAACGAGAAGCTGGAGACATCTGAATCAGAGCTAAGAACTGAACAAGGGCCTGAGGAGGGTGCAAGAACAACTGAGAGTGAGAAGATCTTCATGGTCGTGGATGAGAAGAGAGGCACCCTACACTACGCTGTCAGTGTAAATGCGTAGTCCGGCTCAGGGTCCGATTATGTACATATATGAACAGTCAACAACTAATAACTTCATACAGGGTTCCACTTTGAGCGAATCGACTATTGCTAGTACTTACCGACCATGCACCTGTTCCGCAGAATTCAGCCAGCGAGGATGACATCGCTCGCTGCTGGGATCCCGAGGAGCCTTTTTCACCTTCGCGTGCAAACCCGAGCATTCAATGCTCATCATGACACCTTTTCTTTGCGGTTGGCCAGTAGAAACTATCTCCGGACAAGGAAGTTTTTGCTCATGTTCTACGATACTGGCAGCGTACTGGTTGTCTTTGGAATGTTCACTGCTGTTGTTCTGCTTGTATGGACTATGGTGTCACTCTTGTCTTCCGCTTTCTTGCGACTGACTGCGTCAGATACTTCCGCGTCGTTGTTGAAGAGAGCTTTTGATGTCACCAGTCGCCCAACGACATATTCTAGCGTCACGCGTGCTGTCAACCCAATTGTGAGTTAAATGCCTTGCATATGCATTTGCGTGGATCGCTTCCAGTATTTTTTGCTTGACCATCTGAAGTACTCACTTTATTACATGTAGATCCCTGGCTTGACCGTTCCACTAAAGCACCTACCGCTGATTCTACTCTCCCTTTGCATCAGTCAAATTGTTCATGAAAGTGGGCACGCTATCACTGCAGCAATGTATGTTTCCCATCACATATGGCGTAGTGCATCAGCCGCAACTTCGCATTTTTTCTAGTCATCGGATTCCTATTTTGGCGGCAGGAGCATCTATCACCTTGATGTTCCCCGCCGCATTCGTGACGTTGCCTTCTGCAAGGGTAGAAGAATTGTCTTTACTCGATCGTTTACGGGTCATAACTTCAGGCTGTTTTCATAACCTGACGCTCTGGCTGATTCTAATGGGTGTGGCCTGGTCTGGTGTCGGACAACGGATACTGTCAGTAGGCTATCAAGATGTTTCTGCCCAAGGGCTAATCGTGGCCCATGTTGAAGCAGTCAGTATGATATCAGGCATGATTGCTTTGCTTCCTTGCTGAATATCTTTTAGAATTCCCCTCTGAGCATGCATCTTCCTGTTGGATCTTTCCTAACGACACTCGACGATCTTCCATTGAACTCATCTCGTGATGCATGGTCCGCTTATCTATTGGAACCCACACCGGCTGTTTACAAGCAGGGATGGTGTGTGGATGCGTCGCGGCTTAGTGGTGAGCATAGTGCCCTGCGTCATCCTGCTTGACTTAGTGCCTCCTCAGACGATCAACAGTGTTGCGCGGTTACTGATAATAGTGAATTATCGTTATCTTGTTTTGTGTCATTCGAAAATACGGTGGAGGAGTATTGTACCGATCCGATAGCCATACTGTCCAAAATGCAAAACCGATGCGATTCTTCAACATCGTGTCTGGAGTCGCAGTCGTGCATCAAACCGAGGGGAGACCGAAATATTTTACGGATTACGGTGCATCAGCAAGGGACAAGCACTGAAGACAAGCGCGTCGTACTCTGGAGCGGCCCTAGGTACGAGGTTTGGGAACAAGGTATTATCTATAAATCATGCATTTGTGGTAGTTGACATAGACTATTCTCAGTTCAAACTACACATTTCGCGCCGCGTTTCGGCATCATACCACTAGGACTACCCCTCGTGTTCGCAGATTTCCTTCAGTACGTCCCTTGGACTAACAACTGCTGTGTGGCTGACTTTGTGCAGATATCTAAAGCTCACCAATCTTTCGTTATACCTTCTCAACTCACTTCCCCTGCCCGCATTGGACGGATCTCAATTACTAATAATTTTACTGGAATTGGCCTTTACCAGATGGTTTCATACTCCCACAACCATGTTCGACATCGAGTCACTGAGGACTCGTGGAAGTCGTCCACGAGAAAGGAGAGTGCAGCAGGTGCTTCGAGCATTCGTAATTATCGGTACATGCACACTTCTAGGCTCGTGCGTCATGTTGGGTATCATAGAATGGATGAGTGTATGAATCAAAGGCTGTATAAGTCAAGCGAGGCGAAAGCTATGTCTTTGTTCGCATAATGAGACAAGTACATGTGACCTGCATGCATATTTATCATAGGTCGGTGATGCATAAGTCGATCGGTGCCCCTCCGCTGCGACGCATGCATGATACTAAAGTGTGATATGAAAGAAAGTTTTCACTTCTTCTTTGGTGTTGCGCCGAGTTCTACCACACTCAAGCCTGCGCCCATACATCAGGCAACGAAGCGCGTTAGAAGAGTGATCACGCACCTGGTGGCAAGCTCTGCTTGAGCTTTTCAGCCTTCTCTGGGTCGTCCACAGAAAGTGTGTACAAGTATCGTGAACACCGCACTTTGAACTTAGTCTGCACCTTTCCAGCTGCAGATTTTGCGGCGATCTTTTTTATGCGGGCCTCTGGATGAATGAAACAATGCATGAAATTTCGTGCAAGATTAGTACGCGTGAATTCAGCGTGTCGTCGAAGCACAATAACAGTATAAACGCACGGGAAGCATCCTTCCGCCGCGCAATCTCGATGAACTGCTTAATATCCCGGATTTCCTTGGGCTAACATAGACATAAGCAATGAGACCAAGAGAGCCAAATAGCCAGCAGCCGTGAGCGCACCATGACGAAGTACTGAGTCTTGAAGTCTTGCTTACTATATCTAACAATTGCCAGCTACTCGGTGGGACTCGGTGGCTGAACCTTATTTTGATAGCTATTCGCAAACTCCCGAGATTGTACAGATCGTGACCCGAACATGATGCAACTTGCAGAGCCTAGGTTGATACATGTTATACACAGACAGCATATTGAGTTGATTATGTCTACAAGATATAAATATGTGCTTGGTATTGAAATGGTTATATACAGACTCGGAGTGTCTCAGATGTGACTATGAAATGAATCAATGATGAACATTTGAACGCTATGGAGCTGCTTTGCGGGGTGATCCCGTCGAGACGCTTGATCCTGCAAGGGTAGAGCCTCCATCACTAACGACTGACATTGGTCGATTAATGCGAGCGCGTAGTCGTTCCACTTCACGTTGCAGGCTATAATATGACGGGTAAACATCCCATCCTCAACTTGTCAAGACCAATAGAATTAATCTCACTTCAGCACTGCCTGCTTGGAATCCACGGCCTCTCGCTCCAGGCGACGTTTCACGCGCTCAAGTTCACTCTCCCTCGTTTGCTATTGACGAGAACTGGAATTAGCCAAGCGACCAGATGATCAATGAAGAGGTAAGACTGACAACTTTGTCTAGCGTCTGTCGGAGCGAAGTTATTTGACCTTCAGAGATTTTTCGCTCGTCCTCCAATTTGATATGGTGCCTTTCGCTTTCAGCTAACTGCAGTTGTATGTCGCGAATTGCCTTGTCAGAGCTATGCAAGCGGTTGGAGTCGACTTTCTCGCTTGATGCTTGCTTGAGTTGATTAGTGAGTTCATCAATACGGCTCTGCAACTGCCTGACAGTGGAGGATGGGTGAGGGGAATTTGCATATGACTTCGTCTCAAGGTCAACGACGCGGACGTTTAGGTCTTTGACCTGCCCCTCCAGCTGTGCCTGTCGGACAGAGTGAGCACGCTGGAAAACATATTTCAGGTACTTACATTTATTCTGTCGAGCTCGGTGTTCTCGACGCGGGTCCGATCAAGTTCCAGCTGACTTTCGTTGGCGTGCGCCTCAGCTCTCTTGAGGCGTTCAAAGGCCATAGCTACGCGATCTTCTTGTTCCTCCAGAGATCGCTCAAGATCTTGTTTCTTCAGCTGCAGCTTCTGTAGTTCTCGATCTGAAGTCATCTTCGTTGCATCAACGTGGTCAAGCTTGATGCCTTCAAGCTCTGCTTGCAAAGAGCGGCGCGCCTTCTGTAGCATCGCTCGGTCTGCCTCAGCATCATTGAGAACGCTTCGAAGCTCCCGAACTTGCGAGTGAAGTGACACGATCTGCGCTTGCTGGTCGGATTGAGCAACAGTCGATGCTTCAAAAGCTTTGGTTAGATCGGCGATCTTTGTTTCCATCCGATCTTTCTCCCGGTTCCAGGCGCCTCCGTTGTACACCTCGTCATCGAATCTTAGCTGCAGCTCGTCATAGTCGGAATGGATTTTGCGGTTATCCTCTCGTAGCCTTGTCATTGTATCTCGCTGCGCTTGCAATTCTGGGATGAATGTGGTTCCGTAAGTGTACACCCAAAGTTTCGTAGTTACGTACCTTCGCTCAACTGTGCTAGTTCAGCTGCAGCCTCTCGTCAGAAAGCATCTTTTACCAAAGTAATCACCAACCTTGATATTTCTTTCGCGTCTGGTCGCTGGTGAAATCACGTTCTGCGAGGTCTTTCTGGTGCTGCTGACGTTCATCTTGCAGTTGCTGTACTAGTCGGTGCCTGTGAATGCCCAGCTCAGAAGATTCTCTATCCTCGGCCTCGATCTGAACCTCCAAATCGCGGAGCCTCCGCTGAGTGTCTTGGAAACGCTCTTCAAGTGTCCTCTTCTCTGCCACCAGGTCGCCATGAGTCTTTTCCAAATCACTGAGGGCGCGTCGAACTATCTTGGTGATCAGCATCGTTCAGGGTGGATGAGTTCAAATTTTACCAGAGGATTCAGCACGTTCTGTTTTGGCTTTTGCTTCTGCGCTGGCGAGTGCTTTGTTAGCCTTCTCTTCGAGAAACTTGGCAGCCCGTTCAGAAGCCCTACGCTCCGCCTGATCCACCCCACCCCCCCTGGCGAAATCTTCTACCTCCCGGGTGAGGCTTGCCTTGGCTTTCTCCAGAGATCGGATATAAACAGCGTCCTTCTGCAGCTGCTCCTGCGCATCTTTAAGTTGCTGATCGGTCACTTTTTTGGCCTTCTCCAGAACGTAGACGTGTTCAACAATCGTCTTATCCTGTTTGCTCTCCATTTGCTTGAGCTCCCACTCTCGATTCTTGAGATCAGTGATTGCCTTGTTGAGATCTTGGTCGGATTTTGCAATGCGTTCCTGGCTCCTTCCTCTGGGTTAGCATGACGCGTTGAAGGTCCTTGCACTTGGATGACTCGGATTCCAGTTGCTTCCTCAAGGTTTCCAACTGGCGTTCGCCAGCGTGAGCATCTCTTTCCATCTGCAAAATCGTGTCCTCGATTTCATTATATTTGGTCTGAGCAGCGTGAAGTTGTCGTTCCAGAATCTGATAAAGTAGATGTAAGGTTCATGCCATCCAACAAATGAAAATAATTGTTCAATCACCTCTTTCGCCCTCGATGTCTCCGCTAACCGACCATCCGAGTCAATCTGACGGGATCGCAATGCCTGCAGTTCTGATTCGAGCACTCTCTTGGCTTTTTCCACATCCACGACTATTGCCTCCACCTTCGACGTCCGTTCCTTCAAGCCTCGCTCGCGCTCCAAAAGAGAGACGTGAGCCGAATCCAGCAGCTTGTGCTGACGATGCATCTCGTCTAGCTCTGTTATCAGCTTGCTTTCCTTGTCGAGAGCATTTTCGCGTAGAACGCTGAGTTCCGCGTGTAATTCGGAAGACTGACGACGGAGCTCGACGAGTTCTTCCTCTTTGCTTTTCTCGACTTCAAGCCGTCGGGCGTCTTCGGAGGTCTTCGTCTCCATGATTGCGCGGAGCTCGTCCAGCTCGCCTTGGAGTTTTACCTTGGCAGAAAGCGCACGGTCTAAATCGGTCCTGGAAGCATGGATCTCCGCTCGCTGCCTGTCAGATGTAGCGTGAATTTCGACAATCTCCTTTTGCAGTCGAGAACGTTCGTCTGTGGATGCGGTGATGGTAGAGAGCAGCTGAGAATTTTGGTCCTCCTTGTTCTGGATCATAGCCGAATACTCAGCGGAGGTACGAGCCATCTCTGTTAGCTGCTGTTTAAGAAGCCTGGAGCCTCTTTCCAGTTGCTCGACCTTGCTGCCGAGCGACTCTCTACGCGCAACAAATCAGACTAAAAATCACGGTAAGTTTTGGGGGCTCACTTTAATCGAATTTCCACATCGAGCTTAGCCTGCAAGTCGCTCACTGAAGCCTCAAAACGCTCCTTGATACGCGCCAAATCTTCGTCGCGCTGCGAAACAAGGGCTCTGAGGTCTTCATTAGCTTTCTGGAGAGCCTGCTGTTCCTGTTGCAGCTGGACCATGCTGCTCTCCTGCGTCAATAGGATGTCCGAAAGTTCCGCCTCTTTATCTCGCCAGTCGTTTTGTTGACCCTCCATGCGGACAAGATGCTCCGCAGCCTGATCGAATGCGATGCGCAAAGTTTCATGCTTCTCATCGCCCTCCTTCTGAAGACGTAGGGCACGATCCAGTTGCGAATCGAGGACATCAAGGTCAGCGTGTAAGGCAACGATTTCTTCTTCGAGTTCTGCTTCCCTCTTTTTGCTTCTGTCCAACATAGCGTCTTTGTCGAGGGCAAGCGCACGCTCCGCTTCCAAGTCTTCGATGATCTTTCGTTTCTCCGCCTGAAGAGTCATCTTCACGTTCTCCAGGCTTTCCCGTTCTCGTTGATCGCGCTCCGCTCTCTCCTTGACGAGTTGCAGCTCAACATCTTTCCTTCTGAGCTCTTCATCGTTTCGTGTCGCGGCGAGTAACGGACGAACCTGTTTGAGATAATCAAATGATTGCCCTGAAACAGACTAGAACCAACTTACTTTCGTATACAATTGCCACCATGGCCAATCTCGCAACTCCCCGTACACACGAGCATTGCGCTGGATCGTTCGTATCGCTACCGCACGGTTAAGAACCTTTTTCATCTGTCTTCGCGCGGAGAACTTCCTGGCGACAGCCTGTAGTCTCGAAAAAACGTCGAATAGAAGGGCATCCCGCCGCTCCTCAAGATCCGCGAGGACTCCGGCCTTGAAAAATATCTTGGACGTTCCCACCCGGAACAACTCGGTGTCGAGATCCAAAGCTTCTACAATACGGATGCATGCCTTGCGACCATCCATATATCCACGAGGAATAACGCCTGGAGTCATGATCTCGTAGCGCTGGCGGAACTCGACGAAAGGGAGCCGATTGGGATAACCAAGACGCGCTATGCGAATGCCCTCCAAAACACCATTGCAACGTAATTGATCAAGGACTAGAGGCACGTCTACCCTTCCAGGTTTCTTGTTGACGTTGGGCACGATGCAACGCACGAAATGTGGTTGTGTCGCCTGCAACTGTGCCATGAGAAGGGCCAATTGCTCCTTGTGCCGCTGGCCGACAGTTCTGAACGCCCCTCTCTTGATGGGGCGCCTTTTCCCTGTGGAAAACCCAGTACTGGAGGACGGGGGGATGTCGGCGAAGACGCCAGCAAAATCTTGGAAAAGCGAGGCCACGTAAGGTTCGGACGACGACGCCAGTACACGAGTCAGATTATCGTTGAGGGGATCTTTGTTCTTCTCCAACCACCCGTCAGTGCGGTACTCGACTTTTCCGGCGTAGTGCGTGATGATGAAACCCTGTTCGAACTTCGGTAGGGTGTATTTCGAACGACCTGGATGAGGAAGTTCTGTTGCGCGCAGATCTCCACTCCAAATCGAATGAACTTTCTCCGTGAATGTGAGATCAGTGGCTTTGGGCATGATGCATTCCTCGTCTAAGCAACTGAGGATGCCTATGGCATTCCCACTGCTCTCAATGAGGTCGATGGTCGGTTGCAAGTCCAGCTTGAAATTCACGTAATCCCATTCTATGCCTTCCCTGGAATACTCTTCCTGCTCGAGGACGAACATATGGTGATTGAAAAACTGCTGCAGTTTCTCGTTGGTATAGTTGATGAGCAGCTGCTCGTATGTGTTGATCTCGAATATCTCGAAACCTGCGATGTCAAGAACACCGATGAACGTCGACTTTGAGGACGGACGATCTAGCGCACGGTTGATGCGCTCAACCAGTGCACCAAAGGACTTCTCGTACAACGACTTGCTCAAGGATGCGAGTTCGTCAAGAGACTGTTGCCCCGTCCGCGCCTGCGTTACCCACTCACGTCCAGCGAGAACCCTGGGCCGCAAAATAGCTCTCGTAAACTCTGCGATGGGAATACCGAGCAAATGGCAGACACGCTCGGCTTGCGACGGATCTGGCATGAATGCGTCATCCGACTTTGTAGAGCGAATGACGATGTTGCCAATGTGGAGAATAGCTGCGACGATACGGAAAAGGTCGAACTGCTCGGTAACCGTGAAGCCAACAATATCAAGAGCACTCTGGGAGGGTGTTAGTTGGATACCGAAGACTTCGCATTCACAAAACGTACTATCAGAGCGTCCCAATCTTCGCGATCATTGACGCCGTCAACCTCTCGCCTGCTTTTGTTGAGAAATTCGTATTCTTCTAGAGGTCTATCCAGCAGAAGGGTATCTGTAGACGCATGAATATGAAAAACAAGCGCTGAGAGGATATTGTAAGACTTGCCCTTTAATGATCCTCCACTTGATAATAACTGATAAAATACGTGGAAGTTGCGCTCCGCAGCACTGCGCACTACTACTCGACTCTTCTCCAGCAGGTACCAGTCAATGTTCGCCCCAGATATACTTCCGTCTAGAGAAAAGCTAATTCTAATAAACTTCCCGAATCTACTTGAGTTGTTGTTCCGCTGAGTTTGCGCGTTACCAAATGCCTCAAGGATGGGATTCGCTTGGAGAATCTGTCGCTCGAGTAAGCCTAGGCGACCCTTGGCGCCTCCAGTGCTGTTGGACGCAATATGAGTGGTTTTCGTACGTAAAGAGCTTCTTCTGGGCAGGCCCGAAGGTGGGGATGCGGGGAATGAAGATGACATGGAAGCAGAATGTGAATGTGAAGGATGGGGTGGGTGTGCATCAGTTGCTATGGCAGACAGGTATTGAATAACTTTCTTCGTGCTTTCGGTCTTTCCTGCGCCAGATTCTCCACTGTAGACGGCGAATTAGCTGCATGATTCACTGAGAAGAAGGTATGGCAGACGTTATGAGAATGCTCTGGTTTTCGCGCTCCTCCCCCATGTTAACCCATGCGCGCTCGGCGACTGCAAATATATGAGGAGGGTTCTCATCCCGTCGTTTACTGCGATACTGCGATATGATTGCGTCTGTATACAACGGCAGGTTCTGGTAAGGGTTGATAGCGACCAAGAATAAGCCAGAGTATGTCTACCCGATACGTTTCAGTAGGTGTGCGAATGAGGGTAATCACGATTGTGCGCAAGAAATCAGAATACTCACATAAATAGCTCCAGATCCATACCTTAAACGTAGATTATGCACGACACTCGCTTCGTTTAAAAATGTGAGATCTGCGATGTCGTCGACGCGATCGAACTTGGGAGGGTTCATCTTGGAGAGTGCATACAAAGGGACTCGGCGAATCTGACGCGTTTCATGTCAACAAGTTGGCAGATCACGAAGGAAATTGAAATGAAGATACCTCGCCCCCAGAGGACATGACGATTTCTGCGGTCTCATCATCTTCTTGGTGTACCCAACCAGCGAGATAACCGTCTTTCTCATCTGGTACCCACACCCATTTCTTTTCGTTAAACTCAGCCTGTAGGGCAGCGGCGCGCGCGGCTTCTGCACTCAGAGAGGGACGAGGAGCTGGCATCAGCAGGGGTATTGACCACCGAAATTGGGTATGGCTTGTAAGCTGTTAAGGATGACTGAATGACTTGGGGAATATCCAGGTATAAGGTGGTGGCCAAATGTCCTGTCAGCCTCGGAGTGATGGTTGTGAATAAGGGGTAAAGTCAATTGTCGAAGAGTTCACACAGCTCGGTACGCTCACGATCGCGAACAGGTCATGGATATAGAGGTCATGCACATGAACCGTGACAGTTCTTGGCTTCAAGCATCACTTGAACCAGTGTCCCTAATTAGGTAAGTGCTTAAATCCTCATATTCATTGTTTATCAGTTTCTTCACTTGATGCTAACAACCTTCGTAAAACCATACTGGTATGTATTTCTAGCTCACATTGAGATACTTGGTCGTTCTATTATAATATTAAGATGTTGTTGCTGAGCTCACCCGGCCTGGCGTATACTTGATATACACTGAGGGTGCGTTGAATGTTCTTATAAGTATACTGGAGCAATGGTTTGAATAGAAACGTTGATTCATCGTTCCCATACCATGGAGATGGATTGTGGTGATGGGCCAATCAGAATATGGCAACGAGTATGTACATGTGGAGTGCGTACGAACCTATAGCGGGACAAGCAAGGGAGGGACTGAAGTACCGTGCACTGGATTCCAACTCTTGATGGCCTTGGAAGTTAGGATCCCCGTTGACATCATAGCTAAATTGAAGCCTCGCCTACGGCGCAGGTCAAGGTCAGCTTACAGCAGTGACCCTATCGATGACATTCATATCTCGCTCAAAGTTGAGTAGAACGAAGCGAACAAAAGATTGCCCTGACAGCAGAAGACATCGGCGGAGAGCGATAAGCGGCTGGTACCGTGCCTTCGAAATATAGCACTTAATGCATGAAATGCTTGGATCATGTATACAGCCTTGACTATATTCTGAAGATTAGTGTACGCTGGGTGGTACCCGGGGGTATACTCCATGTATGCCAGCGTCACATGCACATTGGGCGGAGTTGTATCAGCTACTATACTCGATCGAATTCTGTGTGTGGCGGCCAACAAGTATGGCCATGACCCACAGCCATGCATATAAACAAATTGTGAGTCAACTGTTGGTCAACTGCAAACCTTAACCTTCTGAGGAGTTTCATCTTGAACCACTTTCTCGTCGTACCGTATTGGTTCTGACAAAATTCTGACATCAAATTTCGGGTCAATGTTATCCCTCGAATTGTCTTCCCCAAGGTCCGCGCTCCGCGGTTTCTAGAACTGAGGTGATAGACGCTGGCAGATCGACCGCGGCCGGGACTTTCCATGTAGAAGCGCTGCCAGATACAGGACGTGCACGGCCTTTGACAAATATTGGTTGAAGTGAACGGCGGCCAGAAAATTGGCATAAACCTTGCAAATAATGTAAAGGTTCTTCAAGGTAGTTGCTCCTGTATTTTCGTCACAAGTATAACCTCGTAGATCTGACGAATACAACCAGCGCCAAAGTTTGAATGGCTTCTTAGCCTAGTAAAGACGATATTTCGGAACAATTAAGATCCCTTCCGCATCAAGGGCTACAGCCTTGTTTGCGCGTGTACAACACGTTTTTGTGAGGGACGGACCCTCAAGTGTAAACAGCAACTATTTGTTGGCCTGCAAGGCCGATAAGAAGGGTTCCAGCGCGTGAAGGTGCACTTCCTTGCATCTTATCCGACATTTCCCTCTAACCATCTACCTGATCTGACATGCGTCCATCGTACAGCGACTACAATGACTCGGAATACTTGGTGTATCCCGAGGATTCAGAATCCTTCAAACGAGAAAAAACTGAGCTCCCATCGGAGCTCGATTTCATGGATGGTCTAAGGTGACTTTTGTGTTCGACTAATTATGTAGTCAAGTGAACGGTAGATTGACTGGCTGAGGACAGAACCTTGGAGTCTGAGTCATCTACAGCACCAACCGTCTTGTGGTCTTCTGATGATCTTGGTCTTCACCTTGAGGATACGGACGATGCAGCATACATCGAGAATTTGGCCCTCCACCAGATGCGGGCATCCAACGTATGTGAACTGAAAATCGCGCAAACCCATGCTCATAATGTGTCTTAAGGCTGCCCAATATCGGTATCCAGGGTCATCCTCAACCGGAGACTTCTTAGGTTTACCGGAGTTGAGCCCAGATGAATCACCATTCAGCGTCGCGTCGAGCAGGTCCCCCTTGACTCCAAATGGCGGCGCCCTTCTCCCTGACCTCTTCTGCGATTCACTGGAAGATTTCGGGATTCACGATGCAGTGGCAGCGGATTGCAGTCCGTTTTTTGAGCAAGAATCGTTTATGGAAAACTCAGTTTACCCTGAACAACTGCAAGAGGACCTTGCCTGCCAGGCAGTTTCGAGCATGCCCTCTCCAGTATCATCGACCAGGAATGTCTCTCAGCCTATGCCTGTGCTTCCAGTTGATGATGCTGAGCTGGTGCATAACTCATTCTCTCTCTTGCCAGACTCTAATTCTGCGGAGCGATCTCGTTTCCTAAGATGTTCAGAGGGCTTGACGGAGAACGCTGCGTCACAAATGCAGCTCTGCATTTCTCCAAGCCCTTCCACCCGTCCCCTCCGTACTACTGTACGACATCTGAGTCAGCTCTCATCATCTTCGACCCCAAGTCGTGTTGGTATTAAACCGGCCGACATTCGTCGGGGAGTTAAGCGCCGGCGAACCGACGACGATGACGACGAAGATTACCAACCCCATCGCATCCAAAAACGTGCCGCATCCCACACGCAGTTGCAAGCAGCAGCAGAACCATCAAGGAAGATTCGAAAAGTCGGCCCTCGTTCCTCAACAAGAGTGGCAAGACACGAAGGGGCCAAGGAAAAGCGAATTGACTGCTTGATGCAAATCCATGGCTGCAAGAAATCTTTCACGCGTAGAAACGACATGGAGAGGCACCTGAGGAGTTGCAAGTTCAGCTCAGACCTGTCCTGGATGACGGTCGAATGCCCTCACTGCGAAAAATCCCTGTCTCGCAAAGACGCTCTGTTGCGTCACATTAAGCAGTGCCATGGGGATATCCAGTAGTAAGACATGTACATAGACGTTGGTTCAATCCAAACCGGACCCTCGAGCTTGCTTAATCTCGGCCAGTCTTGTACGCCACAAATTCATGTAGCCATAGCGATATTAAATCTTACCAGTCAGTGTGAACGGACCTAAGACATACAAAATACATAGGTCAGGTCCATACGTACCTTAAAAAGAAATTAGAATATGTATATAGTTAAATAATTATTTATGGGGAGATACTTACATATCACGTGCTGGAACGGAATACTTACTAAACTAGGTGTCACCGACTATTACCGCCCGGATCTGAAACTCAAATTCATATACGTTTTCCCCCACCCAGTCAACTACTGGTGCTTTAGCTTACCATACTCAATGAACACAAATTCTGAGGATGTTTCTACACAACCTACGCAAGCAGACAAGGACGAGTCGTCTTTGAGCGCTCATCTCTGGTTTCCAGAACCTGAAGCTCAAGAAGAGCGAGTTGTTGCCATACCTCAGGCATCTGGTTCATCTTCGCTGTTGAGGGATCGCCTGTATATTGGAAACCTGCACCCCACTGTCGATGAGTTAGTGATTTTGTTGTGGTATGGCTCATCCTCTAATTATGATCAGATATGCACTTCTACAGGTCTTCACGAAGTTCGGCAAAGTATCGAAACTCGACTTCCTCTTTCACAAGACGGGTCCGAACAAAGGGAAGCCACGCGGATATGCGTTCCTACAGTATTTGCATGAAGGTGTAAGTCATCATGCTGTAAAGCGCCGCCGCTTATTTTTGACTCGTTACTCTCGCGATTGCCTTGATATGTCATGGCGCATGTGGCGGCCATTGTCCTCTGAAGTCATTGACAGCTTGACTGACAAATGAACTGCACTAGGATGCCCAGAAGGCATTGGAAAGCATTAATGGAAAGCTATTACGGGGTCGTAAGCTGGCGGTAACTTTTGCTCATCAAGCTCCGCTCGAACAGCCCGGTGGAATGCGACAGGTGGGCAGGGCGAGAAGAATCGATGCACGGCCGACTACCCTGAGCATGATGAAGAGTGGAATTCATGCTCGGTCAGAAGGGTGAATTGTATTTTTAACAGGGTACTCATCAACTTACCTTCGAATTAGCACAGATAACAAGATTGCGATGATGGAGGCGAAATTACGCCAGATGGAATCGAGCACCGCCAATTCGTCTAACTCATTACCGCCAAAACCGCCGCCACCATTATTGGCTTCGGCCTCAAGGCAGTACCCTGGTTCGGGGGGCTCTCTCTCTTCTAGAAATCCCGCAGGCCCAACCGTTCGGCGTCCCACCACCCGCGTGGAACCTATTGCCCATCTAGGGCATTCTGTAGAGGCTGATACCACACCTTCAACATCATTGACATCGCTCTATACTCGACCAGAGGTCGTCAAGTCATCCATGTCTTGTAAACGCCTAATACCCGGTGTGAAGATCGTCAAAGAACGTAGTAAATGAAGGTAACGCTCGGCGTCACATCTCCATTACATTGACACCGATCTTCGCCAGACCTGTACAGTCGACACTCGCCGCTGAGATCGTTCCGATGGTGTCAAGCCTTTCTCCCCAGATCTTCATACATCTTAGCTCACTTCCGAGTTGTCCTGATGTAGTCCTATATGAATTCTACTATCATCGCGGTCTAAGAGTTGAGCGTTCTCAAGTGTTTTCCACAAAGTCAGTTTACACTCCGACCACCTCTACCGTCCAAAATGAGAAAGTGAGCTCATTTCTAGCGAATTCTGCATGCTGGTGAATTGACGTGGACCCAGCCAGTGTATAAATCTCCTTCGGTCACTTGGCTGTTTCCCCATGTCGATGCCCGAAGCTGGAGAGTTATTGTATATCAATCTCAGCAGTCACACGGTATCCAGCATGTTCCGATATCTCACACTTTTACCAATCTAATGGTGATTTATTGGTAACAATTGGTTATTCATGGCGAAACTGTCGTTGGCTGACGATTCGGGTTCCCCTCTGGGCTGTCACTGATATGTCAGAGGCTCAGGGATGTGTTCACGATCAAATCAATGCCACATCTTATCGATGCCAGTGGAGTCCTGAGTTGTGGCAGCAATATTCATATTTCGATAGTGGCCTAGAAGCCCCTGGAAGTCAGGTTAAGTCAGGCCGCCGTGTCAGCCAAAGTTCTGGTACGTACCGAGGGTCAGGTAGACTTCTAAAGCATAAGACACGACTCCTGATGCAGATATGATTAGCCTCGTGGCGTAGCCTTCCTGCTGGCAATTTAGAGTCTGTTTAGGTTGTCCTGTGGAGTTATTTGAATGTCTCGCAAGGTGTGCTAATCGTGTCAACCTATAAGGGTGAGGGATGACATAGTGCGATCACTGCGATGTCCTCTGATCTTGGTGTGATTGGTTATTTACGAGCGGGTCACCATTCCGAGTCAGGTATGACCCGTGCGAGCTCTGGTCAAGACTCCGGTCGAAACGTTCGTGGGAGTGTTTTCAGTAACTCACGATCTAACCACATCTTTCCCTATCTTTCCACGAGGATCTCCCAAGAATGGAATTACATTGCCATGGTTGTCCCATCAACCAACCTTTTTTGTGTTGACTCGTTGCTCCGCGGCGCAATTGGGCAAGATATGGGTGACAGGGGTTTCAGTCAGTAAGCTATTTGTCGACCAAGACTTTGTCACTGACAGATTTGATGAACTATTCTCGTGTATACAGCTGAGTTCTAATAGGTGCATAACGGAGGACTCGAACCATTCCTGGAGCACGGGAGAGCACCTGACCATCCCCACGTATTCGTAAGACGGTTCTCAGCGGTACTTATAATCCACTCTTCATCTCCAGCATTGTCCCCATCTTTCTCTTCAATACTCATCATCTCTCGATCATGCCCTCCCCGCAAGTCTTCGCTGCTACAGATGGTGCAGTATACACCACATCCAATGGTGCAGCTGTAGGGAATCCCCTTGCCGCTGAACGTGTTGGTCCTGTGGGACCCCTCCTCCTTCAGGGTTGGTTCGCTCACCCAATGTATATTATCCTGCTCATCCACATATTAGACTTCCACCACATTGATCTTCTTGCTCATTTCGATCGGGAACGAATTCCTGAGCGTGTGGTAAGCGCAACACTCAAACAATAGGCTTCCATATCCATCATATGCTAGGTGCACGCCAAAGGCGCTGGTGCTCACGGCTATTTCGAAACGACCCACGATCTCAGTGACATCACATCCTGTAAACTATTCACTACCGTTGGCAAGCAAGTCCGTGTAACCGCCCGTTTCTCCACTGTCGGTGGAGAAAGTGGCTCCGCCGACACAGCTCGCGATCCCCGTGGCTTCTCTGTGAAATTGAGAACAGAAGAGGGTAACCTTGACTGGGTGTTCAATAACACACCCGTGTTCTTCATTAGAGATCCCGCCAAGTTCGCGCCCTTCATTCACACCCAGAAGCGTGACCCGCAGACTCACCTAAAGGATCCAGATGCGTTCTGGGTAAGACACGTTTCACTATCAAAAATGTTCACATCGAAACATCTCCTCTCATAGGATTACCTATCTCAAAACCCGGAGTCCGCGCACCAAATCATGATACTGTTTTCCGACCGCGGAATACCCGACGGCTACCACAACATGCACGGCTATTCTGGCCATACCTTCAAGCTCTTGAAAGATGATGGCTCATTCGTCTACACCCAGATTCACTGTATTGCTGATGGCGGCTTCAAGGTTTGTATGCCCTTTTACTGCAACAGTTTGTTGTCAATGTATTGCATAGGTCCTCGATACTGCCACGGCTCGCGATTTGTCCGCAGACAACCCTGATTATGGTATTCAATCGCTGTTCGAAACTATAGATGCTGGGAAATTCCCGTCCTGGACCGTCTACATTGTCAGTGATTTATCGTATATGGCTGCAACTTCAATATTTAATCTGCTTTTCAGCAAACTATGACTCCAGAGCAGGCCGAAAACTTCCGTTACAACGTCCTGGACTTGACCAAAGTTTGGCCCCACAAGGACTACCCCTTGCGCCCCTTAGGAAAATTCGTCCTCAACGAGAACCCCCAAAACTACTTCGCCGAAATTGAACAGGTGACGAGGATTTGTTTTATTCCAACACAATGTGGGCTGATTGACTGACTTAAAATATCAATAGGTTGCTTTTGCGCCCAGCCATTTGATTCCCTACTACGAGGCCTCTGCTGACCCCGTCCTTCAGTCACGATTGTTCTCTTACCCTGACACTCACCGTCACCGTCTTGGCACGAATTACCACCAGCTCCCTGTTAATGCGCCCATTACCCCTATTGCCAACTTCCAACGCGATGGTGCCATGGCATTCAACAACCAAGGAGCACGCCCGAATTATCAGAGTTCCATTACGCCCTTGACATACTTGAACAACAAGGGATCTATCAAGGGTACACCCAGAGACTATAAACGAGCCGGACAGCATGAAAGCTGGCTCGGTGGAGCATTCTGGGACTTGAGCGAGATCACCGAGCGTAGGCGGCTAAAACTCTGTTTGTTAGACTTCGGTGACACTGACGAATTTTCTAGTTGACTTCGAGCAACCGCGTGCGCTCTACCAAAACGTCCTGGATGATGCAGCTAGGGCGCGCCTAGTTGCCAACGTTGCTGGCCACCTTGGTGGTGCTAAAAGCGCTGAAGTCAAGGCTCGGACTCGTACGTTTAAATCTGATCTCCAAATATTGTCACTCAGCTTGAGATTAATCTTAGTTTCTTACTTCGCATCTGTCGACCAATCGTTGTCCGATCGCATTGCCAAGGCTATCGGTGCTCCCACTGCAAAGCCTTTGGCAGTTAAACCTGCGTCTGAGGCAGTTCGCTTCAGGCATGGTGTTGGTGCTGCTGCGCAGAAGCTGTAAATTTCGAGGGAATATTCAAGCAACCATGGAAACAAACAAGTTATTGTGTAATGTTTTTGTACTGTACCAGAAAGTAGAATGCGAATATCGGTGTCCTAATCTGCGGGACTAGAATTGAGTTAGAATGTGGAATCAAGAATGTCGCATCTCATTACCAACACAGCGAGCGAAGGTCAATGATATCGATTGAAGCCTTCAATTCTTCCATAATGCTGAGATCACTCAGCCCGGACTATAGATCTCTAAATAGATCTATAGTAGATATCGAGCAAAAATATATCGAGGACCGCTAGTATAACGCTCGGGTGGTACATGTTTCAAGTGTGGCTGATAAACATGACAGATCTCACGAGAAATTACACATCCCGAGGAAAGTAAGGGTTGAAGCATCATAGATCCTACAGGTACAGGGAAGAACAAAAAATAACGGAATTAGGGCGTTCTAGCATCTCAGATGCCTTCTGAAATTTTTCTTGGAGTTCCAAGTTACCAATGACTTTGGCGGCCTGAGCCATCTGGCGAAGCAATTCACCAAGGCGCCTGAAGACACGTATCAGGTTTCCCTCGAATTGGTCGGTCAACTGCGTTCGGTTAATGGATCAGCAAGTTCAGGATGAAAAATAGGGTCAACAAACTTTGCAAATGTCAGCAAACGAAGCTCCTCGACACCATTGAACAACGGCGTCCATCAATTCGACTTTGAAAGACGCAACATATTCTTCCTCGACCAATGGTAATTTTGATTCCTGCGACACCTTCGCTATTCGGCGCGCAATTTCTTGCATAACACGCAATGGCGCTGCTAACTCTTCCGTGAGCTTGGTTACCTGTTCACTCTGAAATCAAAACATTAGCTAATTCATTCAGAACAAAATTATTATATGTACCTTTTCTGTGAAAACAAAACAGCTAAGTAGACTGGCACATTGCTCAGGGAGGAGGGAGTTGAAAACGCCATTGAAGATCAGTTCAGTAAGAAGAAGCTCATCGCCAGTACTGATTTCGCAAGCTACACGGCCCTTCACTTCCGCGATGTCGGATGAGTTCGTGGAATCAAGTCGACGGAGCACACGTTTCCGGTTTTTCAACTCCTCGAGTTGTAGCACATCGTGAGTTGCCATAATGCGCTTCTTCAGATCCCGTATCTTCGTTTGCGCCTCCTGCTTTTGGGCATACAGCGTGTATAGTTCTGGGAGACGAGGATCATTGTGCAATGGATTTGAGAACATTCTTTGCTCCATGACGTCGATTTTCTGCCAGCAACACAATTTAATTTTATGCAATGCGTTAAGAGCTGACGATGACTTACATTGACTAGGGCTGTGAACTTATCATCCTTGATGTCCATGTTTTGCACAGGATCGAGAAGGGCAATGCCATCAGGAAATCTTCGTTGCACTTCAAGAACGCTCTTCCAGACAGTATCACGCGCCTGATCTTGCCGAAGATCTTTTGGTAGGAAGACACGAATGTGGCTGATCGCGTCTACGGTAGAAAGGAAAATGGGTACTACAAGCGGCGAGCCTTTATTGCCAGGGGGACAAGGATGTATCCCTCCTGGTGTGGGTGTGGATATCGTTTTGTCTTTCGGTAGGGTAGCGCCATCGTTGCAGTTCAATAGCACATCGAGGACGTATTGTTCGTGGGGAGGGACATCCGCTAGCTGATGTTCTTGCCATGTCTAAAATAGAAGGATGAGTATCTGATTAACATCGTCCGACAAGGATAACGACCTTTGGTGGCAAACGCTTCTGGTAATTTACGACCACACCCCACCCAAAGTCAACATCCTTATACTTCACCTTGATCAGACGACCGGGCTGCAGGAATGGAAGTGAATAATTGGGATGGGTAATCACTTCGCGAAAATCCGCAGCCATGCGATCCAGTTGTTGACGGTAATCGTAATAGGTAGCAACAATGTTTTCATCGGGAATGGTGATAGCGTCTCGCCGTTTTTCCTCCCTTTGCAGCTCTAAACGAGTGTTAGGGTTTTCACAACACATATCCAAGACACTCACCATCTTCCAGGACGGGAATCCCTGCACTGCTCTGGAACTGGAAAAAGCATCGCTCGAGCATGTACTCAGGACTAATGCCTTCAACCTTGAGCAAGTTCAATATCATGTTATAACCGAGGTGGAAGGCAGAATCTAGACGGTCAGCCTCCCCCTTGATCATGTCTTTGGCGGCCGATGGCTCTAGCTTCTCGTCGCACATCATAATGACAACGCCTCGATCATCGAGACCACGTCTACCTGCACGGCCAGACATTTGAATATACTCTCCTGAGGAAAGGTTTCGGAATTCTCTTCCATCGAATTTGCGGGCGGCAGTAAAGACCACGGTTTTTGCGGGCATATTGAGTCCAATGGAAAATGTCTCGGTGGCAAATAAAACTTTAATAAGGCCTTCTTGGAAAAGGATCTCAATGACTTCCTTGAGGATAGGTAGCAAGCCCCCATGATGTATCCCAATACCTCGCTTGAGCAACGGAAGGATATTGGATATTTGGGAGAGATTCCGGTCATCTGTCGAGAGATTTTCGATGGCGTTCTGAAAAATATTTGAAACAAGTTCCTGTTCGTCTGTGGAATTGAATTCGAATTTGGACATTGTAAGCGCAAGAGCCTCGCACTCTCTCTTGCTGAAAGCGAAAACAATGACAGGATTGTAGTTCTTGAGCATGATCATTTTGATGATTTTGGAGATATCGGATTGTCCTGGCAATGATTAGGAGGATGATGGGATAAAGACAGTTCAAACACCTTTCTTTTCACCTCCTTTTTTCGTCTTCCCTTTACGACCTTTTCCACTGCGCGGGTCGGCGGGGTCCTCTCCCATTTTATCTTGAAGTGTACCCATCGCTTTGCTGAAGTTGTCTTCACGGAACTCTCCTTTTTCATTGACGACCAGATAGATGCCTTCACCTCCAGCAGGAAATAGATAATGTTGCAACGGTGTTGGACGGAAGTCGGTATAGACAACATGGCACGGTTGTTCGTGAGATTTGCAGATCCACTCAGCGAATTGCATAGCGTTCGGTATAGTTGCAGAAAGAAAAACGTAGCGGACCGTATGAGGCAGCAGGATGATAGTTTCTTCCCAGACGACCCCGCGCTCTTTGTCTCGCATGTAGTGAATTTCGTCAAAGATTACCCACGCAACTTCACGCATTATCTCAGACCCTCGGTAGAGCATTGAACGTAGGATCTGCCGAAAGTCTCTTAGCCGGTGAGACGAGGATCATAAGCCACTCATACCTCTGTAGTCATTACAAGGCACGTCGCGGAGGGATTTATGGTCACATCGCCGGTCATCAAACCAACATCACCGAATTCTGCCAGCATCTCACGGTACTTTTGATTACTCAAGGCCTATTAAATCTCCAGTCATCCCTTCATGATTGCACACCAAGACTGCTGCTCACCTTGATTGGACTAGTGTAAATGACACGTTGTTTGTTCTGCAAGCATTGCGCGATAGCGTATTCTGCGACGACCGTCTTTCCAGCGCTCGTATGCGCCGAAACCAAAACACTTTCGTTACGCTGGATGGCGAATACTGATACTTGCTGAAATGGATCAAGAGTGAACTTGTATTCCCTTGCTGGTTTTTGGGGTGGAACATGTTGCGCGATCGGTACATAGTGATAACCTGGTGGTATGGCAACTTGGTGGCGGACCTGGCAAAGTTATAGATCAATACAAAGTATCCGAGTGACTGGTTAAAACCTGATGTCGCAGTTCCAACCGCGAACCAGCTTCGACCGACCCCGTGAGCCCTCCACTTGCGGCCATTTCACGTTTGGCCTCAGTTTCAAACTCATCTACGACAACTGGCACGGGTGATGATATACGGGTTTTTTTGGAACCAAAACCGCCAGAGGCGCCGCCGTTCGCGCGATCGCCTGGAGGATCCGTACTTGCACGACGCTTTACTTTCTTGTCGACGTGACGCGGCTCAGGGATATTGATGTCTTCATCCCATTCCACAGAAGGCGCACCATTGAGGAATGAGAATAAGTCGGGCGTGGACATATGGAGTGTTGGAGTGAGTGGGCTTGCTCAAGACCTAGTCCAATGTAACTTAATTGCGTGTGACCGGAGTTTCAACGTCCGGCAATAACCGAAAGTTAATTTTCACGGGCAAAGATATCGAGTGTCGTATACAGATTTTGCATTGTACAACCATGTCGCGATTCTTCAGACAAGCGGGCGATTCAGACTCTGATTCAGAGGAATCCGACGAGGAGCTCCTCACTAGTGGCGATGAAGATGCTGCCGCACCAAAAGCTGCTGCCAAACCAGCCATGTCAAGATTCCTACGCACAGCAGGAAGCGATTCTAGCAGCTCAGACTCAGAGTCATCCGATGAGGACGAAAGTGACATGTCAGATGAAGAGCCAACACAGAAGAAGAAATCCCGATTTATGCGTGGTGATTCAGATGAAGGAAGTGATGACGAGGATGTCAAACGTGTTGTGAAAAGCACCAAAGACAAGCGCTTGGAGGAAATTGAAGCCACTGGCAAGGTCATGGACAACGGGCTCAAAATTAACGACTGGGTCGCCATCTCGAATGGTGAGTCTTGTCGAATTGTTATTAGATTCCCTGACTGTCGTTCTCTTAGAATTCGACAAGCTCTTGCGTCTTGTGCAGCGACAGAGCAATGCTGCAGAACCATTACCTCCATTCTTTGTGAAGACCCTTCTAAGTCTAGAGAACTCCCTCAATGCTGCTCTGACGAAGGAGAAGGAGGCAAAGAAGAAGATGAACGCCACCAATGCTCGAGCGCTCAACTCCATGAAGCAGAAGGTCCGCAAAACGGCTAAAGAGTTCGAAAAGGAGGTCCAGCAATATCAAAATGTAAGTTTGTTTTGGCCATTCTATTACGTTCCTCACCTCTCGCAGGATCCAGAAGCATTCGAACGTGAATTTGCCGCTCATGCTCAACCTGTTGATGTCGTAGTCCCCAAAACCAAGAAACAGAAGAAAGGTGCAGACTCTGAGAGTGATGAGGACCCGGTATTAGATGATCGGTTCACCACAGTCGGCAAGGGTGGCAAAGCAATGTCTTTCTCCGCGGACAACATCTTCAAAACTTTAAAGCTTGTTCATGAGGCCCGTGGCAAGAAGGTGCGTATGTTCTCTTTCGCTCTTCCCTTCCAATTAACCGTGTCATAGAACACCGACCGAGGAGAACAAATACGGATCCTTGAGAAACTTTTAGAAGTAGCGGTCACTTCCTACCAACGTATCCGCATCCTCCTGGCGCTCGTTTCATCCCGATTTGACTACAATTCATCGATTACATCGTACATGCCAACTGATCTGTGGCTCTCGGCGCAACATGAAGTCGATCAGTTGATTTCAATTGTGGTCGCGGACTCGTCTTACGCTGTGCAGGAGGACACTGAGGATTACGATGAGCTCATTGAGCGCCATCCCGCTACAGAGAGCAATGGGGT
This sequence comes from Suillus clintonianus, assembly GCF_016758775.1. Lineage (NCBI taxonomy): Eukaryota > Fungi > Basidiomycota > Agaricomycetes > Boletales > Suillaceae > Suillus > Suillus clintonianus. The sequence goes on from NW_024539294.1 coordinate 188,444, forward strand.
CGTTCGCATTCGTGGCAGCATCATCAGCTTTGTAGATCGTTTGGATGACGAATTCACGAAGAGTCTACAAAACATCGATCCACATGGAACAGAGTATGTCGACCGCCTAAAGGACGAGAAAGTGCTTTATCGTACTATCTGCCGTTCGCAAGCTTTCTATGAGCGGACGAGCCAGCCGGAACCCCTTGCACGTGTGATCATGCGACGGTTGGAGCATATTTATTCCAAGGTTGGTTGAAGCTACCCACCGCAGTTCTTTTTTGACACTGTTTGCAGCCTGATGCTGTTGTATCTGCTCTTGAGTCTTCACTGGCTTCGTCAGAGATAACTCCGAGCGTCACCCTGGCATCTTCTACCACTACTTCGTCCCTGATTCACTCCCTTTGCGTCCATCTTTACAAAGCCGACAACTCCCTTCTGCGCACTCGCGCCATGCTCAGTCATATCTACCATCACGCTTTGCACAATGACTTCTACACGGCTCGAGACATGTTGCTTATGTCGCATCTGCAAGAGTCGATCCATTCTGCGGACGTCGCAACGCAGATCTTGTACAATCGGACCGTTGTACAGCTCGGGCTTTGTGCTTTCAGATGCGGGTTGATCAAGGAGGCCCAAGCGACGCTGCAAGACATCTTCACCACGCAACGCGTGAAGGAGTTGCTGGCTCAGGGTGTCCACCAACAGCGCTTTCAGCAACAACTCACGCCAGAGCAAGAGAAAGCAGAACGGTCACGTCAATTACCGTTCCATATGCATATAAACACTGAGCTTCTCGAGGCGGCTTTCCTTGTGTCCAGCATGCTTGTCGAGGTTCCCCTCCTTGCTAGCATCGAGTCAGAGGAGCAGAAGCGCAAGGCAATTTCAAAGCCATTCCGCCGATTACTCGACTTTGCCGATCGCCAAGTTTTCACAGGCCCTCCTGAAAGCACGCGCGATCACATCATGCAGGCAAGCAAGGCACTACAAGACGGCGAGTGGGAGAAATGCCGTGACCTCATTCAGAGCATCAAGATTTGGAGTCTTATGCCTGAAGTTGCGTCGGTTAAAGAGATGCTTGCGAAGTAAGTGTCATCTCACCGACAAATCCACCCTCTGACCGCGATGTACAGACGTATTCAAGAGCAAGGACTGCGCACGTACCTTTTCACATATGCCCCTTATTACAGCACTCTCTCACTATCTCTCCTGTCGCGCACATTTTCTCTTCCACTTCGGTCCGTCACATCGATGATTTCCAAGATGATATGGAACGAAGAGCTGTCAGCGTCTCTTGATCAGTCAACTGGTGTGGTGGTATTCCATCGCATCGAGCACTCACGTCCGCAGCAGCTTGCTCAGGTTATTGCTGACAAAGTCAGCGCACTTCTCGAGCAGAATGAAAAGGTCCTTGATATCAAGCTTGGTGGTAGCGGAGGATGGGGTGACAGGAGCGGCGACAAGGGTGAGAAGCGTGGCGAACAGACTCAAGAACGTAGAGGAAGGGGAGACAGGACACGAGGAAGTCTGCGCGGTGGTCCTCGTGGGCGCGGCTCGCGATTTGCTCAGGGTCTTGGTAATCAGATGACAAGAGTACGATGATCTTTACATTCAGTGTCGTCTTATAGAATGCGCATATTTTCATGATTTTTTATCATCTTTCTGTGTACGTGGCGATGACTATGTCGCTGGATCTGTCCTCGACTCGCCGGAGGCTTTTACTATCATTTCGGGTAATTTGCAACATTTTCAGCAAATTTTTTGTAGCTTCTCAACCACTTCCACCTCAACATCACATGATCCGGACCTTATTAGCTTGTCATTCCCAGTATGGTATGACAAGCTAATAAGGTCGGAAGGCCCTGTAGCCCTATACTGCCAGTAATTACCCCAATAAATACTTTTATTTTACCTTCGGAAAAACAAGGACTTAGTCAACCGTGAGACCAGTCCTTTGCTGCCGAGTATGACAAACAAGACATACCCAAAATGGCAACAATGTCACGCAACCGCTGTTCGTCATTGCTGGCAACATCTGAAACCTTCGTGCTCATCGTCATCCACGACGGGCTCAATAACTCGCTTGTTTCTCAACTGTTTCTTTCTTTTTCTTATCACTATGTTTGTCACATCCACCACTCACTTGCCCCTAGCGTTTACGCATTACTAAATGATGCGACTGACACGTGTCTGCCGTGGTATTTCAATGCCTCCCCCCACCATGAGGCTACCACACCTTGGTTCGTTTTCCTCTCTCTTCCAACAATGACTGCAGCGAGACGCCAGAAAGGTGGCGTATCACACACTCTCCATGTTGTGCAAGCCTCTCGAAGGGGCTATGAGCAACGCACTCTCACCCACAATGGTGTCCATCGAGAACGGGAACACGCACAACAATGATACCTTCAGGATATCACAGGTGCGTTTTTCTTTCTATTTTACACAACATCTCTCAACTCTTCAAGCAGGCCTTGCCACTGATTCAGTATCTAGTCTCAATGACATGCATTCCCAACAAGACTCGATGCAGACTGACACCGGAGACGGCACATGGGTCGATTGTGAAGGTGGAGGAGAAGTTGTACTTGATGGTGGGCAGCCAGACAGGTCAGAGGATGAGGTATTTGTGAACACTGTCCGCGACTACGTCAGTTCTCCGTGAGTTCCTACTTTTAATTGATTATTATTAAACACCAACATTGTGCAGGTGGGCTCAGCGCCAATATCAAGACAAACGGACCTGGTGCAATCGCTTGGATAGCCTACATGCAAACTGGTCACCCCTCCTTGCTGGACTCACGGACACCTACCTCCAATGGAAGGCATCATCTTCTAGTTGCGAAGATGTTGTCTCTGCCTCACCCATGTCTGTCGCAGATACTGATCATTCCTTCACCATTCCGACGATCAACATTTTCACGCTCAGTCATGAAGTTACTATCCCTCACAGTGCAGATAGTATGTCTGTCGTGGATTCTCTCTTACGTGCTGGCTACCTTTCTCCCACACCTATCACACCAACAATTGCAATCTCATTACACACCCTTGAACACTACCGCCTCATTCACAACCGAAAGCCTTCATTCAGTATTGAAGCATTTGCTAAGGTACTGTGCGACTCCTATAGTGTGAGTTATTAATCTATTATCCACTCATTGTACTGTTTACTAACTAAAGTACTTCACTAGTTGCCCTACCGCCGAAGATACCGCACCATTTTCTCGGATGCCTTTGATGTGTATCTTTCCCTCCTCAGGAAGGTTGAGAAGCGCATGTTAGCAGCCCTGGGGCGTGACACACCTAACTGGTGTGTCTTGAATACCTGTCCCCCCTGCACTTATGAAGTGGCTGATGAGCCTCTCCTTGATTTTGGTTGATTCTACATACTTGACGGGGGAAATTCCGCCAAGCACATGGCATCAGTAGGATCTCGTCAGATTGCTGACACGCGGCGTTTTGTTGAGTCCGACTATCTCCTTCCACGTGATTTCATTGACACATTTGCACACGACATACCTCCTCAAGATGCTGTCGTAACTGCAGATGCTGACATCGATGATGGGGACACAACCGAGAACCAACCAGAACCAGAGAATCTATTATGACAATGGTCGTAGTCGGACTGGGATGGGTAAGCGAAGGACGACGGTCCTAAGCTATCATGTCGTGTATCGTTTGAACATCAATATACCTGGTGGCCTAAGCTGTCAGGTTGTGACAGAACGGAAGGGGAGGTAAGCTTCTAAGGCAGCGGCCGAAGAAGGGTTTCGTGTTCGACGGTTAAGTCTAGACGAGGGATCGGTATTGACTCAAAGACAAACAGTCTAAGAGAAAAGAGGTATCGACTCAAGGATAGCGATCCAAGAGTATAGCGGGTTCGTGATCAGACTCAAGAGAGTTAACTCAAGAGAATATACAAGTCAAGATAAAACCCAGTAGAATCAAGTTAAGGAATAATAGTACAAATAGATCAACTATATATAGGGAATGACTACAGTGTTCAGGGCAGGTCTGGTAATCGTACAAGAGTCAGGAAAGGTATATCGGGTAGGCAGGACCAGGCAAGAGTCCATGAGGTCAGGGATGGGGATCAATGGGAACATCAAGGGAAAAGGAAGTACAGGCCATGAGGCCACAGATCAAGGGTCCAAGGGAAGCGTCTAGCTTCTGTCACAGAAGGTCAGGGTCAGCGGGGATCAGGAAGTGCGTCAAGCATCATGGTGAATCGTGAAGAGGTGAAAGTGTGATGTTGTGATGAGGTGAAGAGGTGAAAGGGTCAGAAAAAGATAGGGGTGCCATGTTACTGTAACAGAATCCGATCGCCGCTGACTGCAGCAAGCACTGGAAGGCAGCAGCAGGTGACGAGAAGAAGCGCATGTGGGGCATCTTTGAGGAGACTGGGATATTTGTCACTGTATGTCGTCACAGATTTCTTTTGTGGTACACCGACATGGTACGAAGTGGTGAGCTAGCCAAGTACCCGCTTGCGATAATCTCGAAGGTCATCGAGTTGTTTGGCGCACATTCTCTCGGTGCATATGACATCAGTTGCAGCTTTAATGCCACCATTCAGTCTAGCACCCTCGCACAGCAGTTTAACAAGAAGGGGTTGCGACTATGTGTTGACACCTTCCACGGCTATGCTCACAACTACATGTGTCAAACCAAGCATCATCCTCTTGGCATCAAGGGTGCTGGGATCGAGGATTTTCAATGTGCCGAACGTCTTTTCAGCACTGCAAATCATGTTGCTCCTGTGACGTGTTACGCGAGTTCTTATCACCACCACCTTTTTCTCGACATGTTCTTCCGCCAATGGGATGACGAGAAGTATCAGAACCTTGGCACCATGATTCTCAACAACTATCGACAAGCACTCAACATCATATCTACTGAATCGGTTGCACTTGAGGAGGCCAAGGTAGCGCTTGATATACAGGAGGGTGACCTTGAGAAGTGGCGAGAGGAGGAGATTGAGTATTTCCGAACCCTTGGTGATGAGCCTGAGTGGGACGTACATGCGATGGCGTATGTGGAACTGTTGCAAAGACTCCGAGATATTGAGTAAGGGTACCTTTTTCTAAAGTTAAAGTTTCGTAAATCTGATGTGCGTCAGGTCCCAGACTTCAGAAGCTTCCTCGCGCTTCCTTGCGATGACACCATCTGACTATCATTTTGTTATTCCTCCTGATGGCGTCACCAATTTCTACTCATCCAACTTGTCACAAACACGGAAAGCTGAAACACAACGTCGGCACTTGATGGAGAAGTGAGACTTGATCCTTCAAGAAGTCGCTGCCATGGAGGTCAAAATGGCCATCTCACATTGGTGGCAGCCGTCATTTCCAGAATATCAAGAGACCGTAAAGTACATGGCTACCCATAAGTATCAGCGAGTGCTGGACAACCTACAATGTCTCATGGTTCAGCGGCTATTTGAGTTACAGCGGTTGAATCCCAGACTGGTAAGTACTATTTCTCGCCATCAGATATATTACTGATCCCCTTCACAGCCTATCATATGCGAACTCACATTACAAGATCACTTCAAACCCGCTGCAAGACTATTCGGAAGGCAGTTGAAAAGTACAACGAGGCTGCACGCGATATCCCTGGCCGTGCACCAATAGAGTGGTCTAAGGTCACCCACTACAACTTTCTTGATGAATTTTCCCTCCTCCGCGAGACTTGCCAGGACATTCGTGAACATCCGTGGACCAAGCCTGCTATACGTGAGACTATCTGACAGTCGCTGCGCATCCAACATGCACACGAAGAACTTGTTCGTTGTAATGTTGAGCTGCGGCGGCTGCATACAGCCATTGTTGATGAATCACGCTTCCTTGCAGGCATTTTACAGGAGTTGAAGGCTTCAGAAAACCCAATCTATGTTGTTGTGAAAGAATACTGCACTCGTTGCGAGCTTGTCAATGCTCACTTGCTTGCCCGCATCAATCAAATTTATGACATTGAAGGTTTCACTGGCATTCGTGGACCTGGCGTCAGCAAACACCGCGCTGAGACTATGGACTCTTCATTTACTAGTACAGAATATCTGTTGGCTGCAGAGGAACTTACACACGAAGAAGCAGAAGTGGATTTAGAGGATGACACGGTCAACAGAGATCTTGCAACCCTCGTCGAGTATATGACAGACTTGTAGTGCATGTAGTCTTGTAGTTCCTGAAGTTTCAATGTCATTGAGTTATGCTTTGAATTATGCTTGCTCAAAGATCAGCGCTGCGGGTGACTGATGTAGATATCAGATGAGAGGTGTTTAGTCGACTGTTTGAGAGGTGTTTAGTCGACTGTTTGAGAGGTGTTTAGTCGACTGTTTGAGAGGTGTTTAGTCGACTGTTTGACCATGTATCAGATTACCGTAACCTTCAGATTCCACTTTCCACGACTACTTTTCAACCTTTTACCCTCAACAGTACATGGCACTAGCAACGTCGACTCCCCGTGGGCAATCTGATGTTCACTGGGCGATTATCGGTGGTCAGCGATCAGGTATTTATAGAGAACGGTATGTGGTTACATGTACTATGGGCATTGGGCGCTGTAAATAGCTCACCTTCTTATCAGCCCATTCATCACTCAAGGCCTTGAAAGTCCATCGTTCGTGGTCCCAATTCAGTGCCCAACACTTGAAATCGCTCAGGAAATTTACGCTCTTCAGTCCCTAATGGCTGAGATCTCTAATGATATGTCTCCCATGGAAGCAGGACAAGTCTTTCGCACATCGAACACTGCGATCGTAGTACTTCGCCCGAACGTAGCTGGGTTCTATGTAGTTGTTATTGGGTATCAGTGCGGTATCTATCTGAGCTGGTGAGTGGTTCAGAGTTCTTTCAGCTTTGATCTCACTTGAGTTATTTCAAGGCGCGACTGCAAAGTCAATGTCACAGGGTACCAATCACCGCTCTTCAAGAAACTTACAACATTCACAGAAGCTATGGAATGGTTCATTACGAAGGGTGGTAGGGCGGTTAGGCAGAACAACACCGCTGTCACTATGGAACTCGCACCGCAGCCCTCATCCTCTCAAGTGTTGCCAACCACGCCAATCAAGAAGACCCGACGAGAGCGTGTGAAAACATCCCTAGGCGATTCTGCACCTCCACGTTAGTGATTTTGAGCTGGTCGTAGTTCTCATTGATTGACACTTCTTAGTGATGATAGATTCCCCATCCTTAAGTTCTTCTCTGTCTTCTCTGTCGATCTCTCCAGCCACCGGTTCACCTGGACACCATCGGGGATATTGAGCAACATCAGAACACCTGCAACCAACACCAACTACCTGGCAGCTACCAGATCATCCGCAACCAACTACCTGGTGGCTACCAGATCATTCGCAAACACAATCTAGCAATCAGTCTCCCATCTATAGCTACATCCGCGAGATTTCTGGCATTCAGCGTGCTATCCCTCACCCGCTACCCCTGGACTCTAACCCCCTTCCATCATTTGGATTCCTTGCAGACATTTATCTCCAAGCACACGGCTACACCATGCGTGCTCTGCTTCATGGTCAGCATGCTGTTCATACCAGTGATTCACATGAACATTTTTCTCGTGCACTCTCTCTTCAATGCATGCCCATTACGGAGGCAATGTTCTTGTGGAATCTGATTTCTATGGACGCAGACTATAATGATGGACCTCTTGAAACATAATGGAGAGCAATCACGTGGGCCCTTAGCGCAATTATTTTGACTGTTGGCTGTTTGTTTTTCACTACTCATTCTGTTACTTCATGCATACTGCTACCTGCGTTTACTATGGCCAATACTCTCTCTCCTTCTGACCTTAAGTGCTATGCTAAAGAAATGCGAAAGTTGTCAACACAAAGGGTCCGGAAACCTTGGCGTCGTAGTTCCCGTCCTCGTGTTAAACATAGTGCAGCTGAAAAATCAGCTGCCAGAAAGCAGCGCAAGGAATTTCGTACTGAGTATTCAGCTGCACTTGCTGCAGCACGAGACATCATATGGGAACAAGCCATACAATTGCGTGAAAAGTTTGGCCATCACTCGGTTGACTACTACGAAACAATTATGCAACAGTCACGCAAAACGGTCAACAAATGTCCAGCAACTCGCTGGAATGTATTTGTCCGACAAGAGGTGAAGCGTGCTAATGACGGTAAGTCGGCCTGCAGTTTGCTATGTATGGGAAGTCAAGTCATCTGACCTATGATTGACCTTAGCGCTTCCACCTGGTACTGAGCATCAGAAGGCCCCTGCAATGATGAAGGACTTGTCGGAACACTGGAAGGACATGTCAAAGGATGAACGTGAAGCCATAACGGAGGATACTGTTGGAGACCTTAACAATCATCGAGAAATGAAGGAGCTATTTCAGCGAAATATCACAGTAAGCTTGTTTCAAGATGTTAAACGAACATTAGCTTCCATTGATCGCGAGGTATGAACATCAAATCTTGTACTGACTGCACATCTGACTCATTCTTTAAAATTTTAGCTTGCTGCTTTAAATGCACGGACAGGCATGGAGATAATTGTGCTTGCTGTGCGCTCGGATGTTGACCACTTTAACCAACCACATGTATTTCATACCAAACGTGCTCGTGACTTCTTCACTGCATGTTTGAAATCTTCGGTCCATGACATTGCCTTTAGACTGGAGGGTTTTTGTGTTGTGGGTGTGAAAGGTCAGCGTAATCTTATTCTACAAGCTTTATTCAAGACTAATATTAGTGTTCTAGGTCTAGCCAGAACGCACATCGAGGAGGTCATACAGTTAAAGAGGCAGATAAGCGAGTTAGTCTTGTAAAAACTTCGTTAGTTTATCATTATGTTGCCTGTATGTGGTGGACTAATTTTCTACTTAGAGACCGTTGCTGCACTGCAGAAGGTTTCACGAATGTACTATCAAAACTTCGACACTAACATCACGGCTCAGTACCGCATCATTATTGAGAATTGGCCGCTGGCAAAATTCTGTGCCCCCGGTGATATTAGCTCACGCAATGAGCTGTCAGTCCTTTACCGTGCTTGGGAATCTGATGCTACTCGATTCCACCACCTCACTGACACTGAATTTGAACTCTGGAAGGAGGATCGGTTCCAGGCAGCATTGGCACTACAGAACGACACTACCGTGGAGGGCACTCAGAACGAAGCTGCCATGGAAGGCACTCAGAATGAAGCTGCCGTGGGGGGCACTCAACCAAGTGAGGTAAGTTTAAATACTCATTTAAAATACAATTTCTGATATGCAGAGCTCACCCAAGCACCCTCTCGAGTCGTCACCAGTCACTACAGACACTGCGCACCCCAACAACACTGATCCGCAGACTCAACCACAGCCGGATGCTAACCCTCGTCCTGATGCTAACCCTTGTCCTTCTGGTTCCTCTCAACCTCGTGGACACAAATGCAAGGCCCCATCTGCAGAGGTCCTGAACACTGTGTTCTCAAGCAATGGTGATGGTGTCCCTGTGCAGAAAAAGGCTCAGAAAGAGAGATCTGACAAAGGGAAGGCAGGTGGATCATGGAAAAAGGTTCCTGCTGACGCTCCACAAGAGTCTGAGGTTCCTCCCGCATCTGCAGAGTGATTTTTGTGCCAAGGACCATCATATTTTGCCCTCACTGCCTGATACTTAGCCGTTTTTCCATGTTATGTTGATTACTATATAAAATTGATATATTTTCATGTGTGGTGCCCTACATTGATGATATACAAGTGTGATAAACATAGTGACAAGAAAAAGTGAAAGAAACGGCTGAGAAACAAGCGAGTTATTGAGCTTGTCGTGGATGACGATGAGCACGAAGGTTTCAGATGTTGCCGGCAATGACGAACAGCGGTTGCGTGACGTTGTTGCAATTTTGGGTATGTCTTGTTTGTCATACTCGGCAGCAAAGGACTGGTCTCACGGTTGACTAAGTCCTTGTTTTTCCGAAGGTAAAATAAAAGTATTTATTGGGGTAATTACTGGCAGTATAGGGCTACAGGGCCTTCCGACTTTATTAGCTTGTCATACCATACTGGGAATGACAAGCTAATAAGGTCCGGATCATGTGATGTTGAGGTGACCACTTCATGTTATCTTCCACAAATTTAGAGTGTTACTAATTTACTAATTACTAATTACTAATTACTAAGAGTCTGTTTGGACACTGAATTTTGGCAAATTTGAGCTTCGTATTTCCAACTCACTTTGGGCTTTGTAAATCATTGGATCTGATGCCAGCCATTACTTGATCTACTTGTAGTGTATATTCCTCTCATCCCTGCCTTAAATATACCATGGCACCCCAGAAGAAAAAGCAAGCCACAGGAAGTCAGGAGCCCAAGCCCAAAGACAGATGCTTTTGGACGCCAGATGATGAAACCGCACTCATAGACTTTGTCGAGGTCAACAAAGCCAGAGCCGGCGATGGCATGAACTTCGACAAGACATTCTGGAACGACGTTGCCGCGCACCTAGCTGGGTCCACATCCCAAGGTGCAGTGAAGACAGGGGATGCATGTTTGTCGAAGTGGAATCATGTAAGTCTGCTATGTTCCATCTGAATATGATACTGATGCACCTCTAGCTCTGTGCCACATTTGTTATTGTTGACAGAGTAGCGAACCACTCGGGTGTCGCATGGCAGTGCCGACATCGCACCCGAATCAGAGACTGTCTGGGCTGATATCATCAAAGTAAGTAAAATTTTTGCGATGGTACAACTACCCACAATAGTTTATAGGCTACTCCCGCCGCTAAGTCCTACAAGACCAAGGGCTGGCTGCCATACGAGAAACTGAAGAACATCCTTCCTTCAAAGGCAAAGGGAACAAACACCTACCACCCCCCTCCAGGCCTCCATCATCTCGCTGGCTAGTACCAGTGCAGCTGTTGCAGGCATGAGTTTTGATGAGGTGGAGATGCACGACAATGAAGTGGCGCTGGATGAGTTGGAGAACACCTCCAATGATGAGACTGTGATAGACGTCCTCATGCCACCGCCGCCCTCCCTATTCGACACAGCGCTCCAATCCCCCTTCGCTCCCTCTACACTGGGTATGTCGAGCATGTCTGTGGGTGCCAGTAAGCGCAAAGCCGACGGTGATGATTTAATGAGGATGTCTTCTTGTCCTCCCAACTCTTTGAAGTTGAAGGTTGCTGTGTCGGCGTCGGGAAAGTCACTCAAGTCTGCACGTCCCAGCATGCCTCAAGTGTTTCAGCAGATAGGGTTGGAGATTTGAGATCTTAGCACCTCATTTGACTGTGCAGCCATTGTCTTTCAAGAGCGTACACCCCATGCTATCAATCCCATTCCACTGCGCCGGCAGAAGGCAATCATTCAGCTGGAGAAGGAGGAGGGTCTGGAGGATCACCAAGTGGTGGCGGTGATCAAACATTTCCAGAAGGATGTCGCAATCATTGATTCATACCTTGCCATTGAGAAAGATAGTATCTGCAGGCTGTTCTTATCTGATTATTTTAATTAGTCATTCATACTTGTTGTGTTTCATACAAATGATATCATTCCTAGGCGCGCATATTGATACTAAGTAAAAGTAAGAAAATTCGACGGTAAAGACAACAACCACAGAAACTTGATGGTGACAGTAAGTACTACAGAAGATTGTCTGCCACAAGTGACTGCCCTCTTTCCTCTCTTACACTATTGTAGTCCTCCCACATTTGATGAGCTATCTGATCACAATGTTCATGTGCACGTGTGCGTGCCTCATTGGAGGGAGTGCCTTCAGCGAGTGTGCCGGGGTTGTATGTGGGCCCATAGATATCAAGGTTGACTTGACAATCTAACATGTTGTTGGGGTTGTGAATGCGGATGATATTATGCACCAGGCATAATGCTCACATATTGCAGTAACATATTTCCGTATTATACGAGTGAACCGACGTGCATAATATCCCGTATGATACGGGCCAGTGGACCATGGGCCGAAGGTAGAAATATTCTCGACTATGACGGATGGGCCGGGAGTGTTATTATTCCCGATGGAGACAGGTGGGCCCATGTGGGGAATATGTAGAGTAGATGAGTGGGCCGATGGACATGAATATTCTATAGACGGATGGGCCGAGGTGGTTGGATATTATGTAGATGGGTGTACCAAGGTAGATGTGTATCAAATAGCCGGGTATGTGAGGGGTGCTTGTTATCACATAGACGGGTGGGCCCAGAT